>NC_090875.1:34861265-34871265 GCF_036669935.1 Montipora foliosa
CAACCTTAGTATTTTTTTCTTGATATTACTAAACTAAGGGCTGAACTTGGCAGGGATACTAAGACCTCAAGATATAAAACATGGGCATGGAAAATATGTGGTCTGAAAAACAGGCCATTTACGGTTGCTTCCCATATGCTTCAAATATGACCAAGTTGTGATAACAGCCACAGGCTAGCGAAACATTTCCATGAGCTAATGTTCTCACCCATAAAAGCCTGAGGATAGGGCTTTACAAAGATGGTTTTGTTTTTGCCTGAAATTAATTTCCTGTTGCTAAAGAAGAGATTTAAAAGTGGCCAAAATTGCACTGAAAATCAGCCTCTGGGGACCCCTGAAGGGCTGATATCCAGAACTCGGCTAAAAAAAAGTCGTTGAAGCTGAAACTTTGGCATATTACCTAAGTCGACATAAGTACCTTGTGTACCAATTTTAAGCGAAATCGGCCTACCTTCATTTCCAAGTCTGCCCCGGTCTCTCAGGCAGAAGCTCTTAAATTACAGAAAAATAAGTAATAAGAAATTATTGCACTGATTAAAAATTGCAATTGAGTTTTTTAATTATTTTTAAGAGAGGCTGTTTGTATTGTTTTTTAAAAGAATTACACGGTAAATTTTTTAGGCCTATAGAAACTGACTCCCAGATTTTTGATGCTGAGAACTGAAATTTTGATTGACCATATCTAGTCGTTACATTTATTCTGTAGAAGTTTTGACTTGATGCATGCTTGGTGTTATGACATTGGATTTCAGATGGTGGTGTAAGAGCATCTGAGAAAAAAAGCTGGAATACCGATTTTTATCATTTTGAATTTTGTGGGCAAAGAGTGCTATCCTCAACTTGTAGATATTATTTAATTCCAAGATTCCAAGTAGAGCATAATATAATCTGCCCTGTGAGCAAAGAACGTGCACCATACACATTGATTTTGTTTTGTCAAAACTCTTGTGAGTCTTGTTTTGCGTGCATTGCCCCAGCTGATGGTACCATAGTTTAAGTAGGGGTAAACGTGAGTATAATATAACTGCTTAAGGACATTTAGATCAACATATTTCCGTATCTAATAAAGTATTCCTAAATTTTTTGCTAGTTTGTTGTTTACATGCTGAATCTGAGGTTCCCAATTTAGATGTTCATCAATGTAAACTAATATGTATTTAACCGCAAATTACTTACGTTTAATATTATTAATATTAATATGAACAGTCTTCCTTGCTGACGAGATTAGCATATAGTGTGTCTTTTTAAAGTTAAGAGACAGCTTGTTAGATGTGCAGTACTTCAAAACTAGTGCTAGTTCGTTGTTGACAACAGATTCCAGTTCGTTTAAACAGCTACTCGAGAAAAACATGTTAGTGTCGTCAGCAAATATTCTAAACGAAAATCCAGAGGAAGAATTTGGGAGATCATTAACATAAAGCAGAAATAACAGAGTCCCTAAGGTAGAACTTCGGGGTATCCCACAAGCTATTGTTTCCGTATTTGATCTAAAGTCTCCAATTATAAAATACTGTGTACGCTGGTGCAAGTAATTTTCAAACCAATTATATGATATTCCTCGGATTCCATAGGCGTAAAGCTTAGAAAGCAAAATGTTCTGGTTAACAGTATCAAATGCCTTTGAGAGGTCTAGAAAAATACCACATGTGATTTGCTTATTATCAATGGCCATGTTGAGACTGTCAGTAATTTCTAGGGTAGCCTGTTCAGTCATGAAGCTCTTTCTAAAACCTTATTGATATTTGTAAAGTATATTATTTTTTTCAAGGAAGGCATACAGTTGATTATAAATTAGACGTTCTAGAACTTTAGCAAATGGAGATAAGGTAGCAATAGGTCTGTAGTTCCCTGTGTCAGTAACGCCACCACTCTTATATATTGGTGTAACTTGGAAAATCTTGAAAGCATCAGGTACTATGCCGGTTGCTATAGACTGGTTGTGGCTCAGCACCAATTTTAATAAGCTTATTTGGCATATCTAATGATGCTTTCTGCACATCCAGGCTAGAGAACAGACTGCTCACTTGAGCTTCTGTGACTGGAGACATAACAAAACTAGACAAAGGGGTGTTCTTGACAAATTGCATTCATTTGGGTTTTCATGATTTTGTGGTATAGTACTATCCGCTTAATAGTGATTTATCAGGTGGATAGCCCTATCCACCTTTTGAACAACCGAGGCCAGGTCAACACCTCAAGTCTCCACTGGTGCCATACCCGCATCTCTGATGTTTGGGAAGGAGCTTAGAACAAAACTACCGGAGTTACGACTGGAGAAATCTTTGCGTGATGCAAGTTTGAGGGATAAAGATTGGGAACAGAAGGTGAAGCAAAAAGCATATGCAGATGGAAACCGTAGCGCAGTACCAAGTCCCATTGTCCTGGGAGATCAAGTTGTCCTATAAAGAACACTAGCTCCGAAGCTCGAAACCAAGCCGTACACAGTCCTAACGAATGAAAGACATCAAGTAACCATGGAGTCCAGTGTGGGAGCTGCTTATAAGAGAGATATTTCGTCGGTGAGGCCAGAGGAGGTGTGGCCCAGTGGTTAGGACGTTTGCCTTGAGATCCGGAGATCCCAGTTCAAGACCCGCTCTGACTATTCGTTGAATTTGATCCTGGTAGTTCCTGCATGGTTCAACTTCCCAGCTGCAACTGGTTTGCCAGGCTCCGGCCAGTTGGGATTCTTAACAGTTGCTGTTGTTCTTTTCCGTCGTTTCGTTGTGTTTCATTGGCCCTGAAAGCCCCTATGGACCGAGCTTTAACCAGTCGATGAACCGGTTTCAGCGAACGCAAAGGGTACTTTCCTTTAAAATGATCCAAGATCACTTGGATTATGGTGCATCAAAAGAACATATGAATCCTTTCCCAGGGTGGATTTGTCGGTTGCTTTGATCCTTTTTCGAATCATCCCAAAGGAACGCATCCAAAGTCTGAAGACGTCAGAGGTAGAGAACCCTAGGCGCATCATTAAAAAAACTTATCAGATTTTGGGGAAATAGGAAAATTCTGTCATAGACCTACTATTCGGAAAGTTTGCCTATTTTTATGAATATTGTAGACGTAAAAATATATGAGTTAAAATGGTTTTATGGATTTTCAAATGCGTAATTTGGTCTCTGTTCGACCTAAAAGCATCAAACTTGGATATACGGCTACTCTTAATGTTATCTTTCATGAGGTGGTGTCAATTTATCGATTGGTTTAAATTTGAAACTCGCTCCAGTTCCCTGCCCAATTCCGAAATGGCCTATTGACGTAATGCTCGACATAAGAGCATAGAGGTCAATGGTTTGTACATCACGTCATACCAAGATCTCACCTTAACTTTTGAACACAACTTTTTAATTTTTCAACACCCGGAGTTGTACAAACAACTAGCATTTCAAGTGGCCTTTGAAATTTGCAACTCTTCGTGACAAGTGAGTGAAGTAGCGAATTTTAATAATTTTCGATAAAAGCAAAATTGTGTTCTTTCGTCCTTCTTGTTGGGGCTCTTTGGCCCCTTTCATGTTGGATTCCATCTTAAATTCGAAATGTTTGTAGTTTTTTTCAAAATCAACATTTTTGTTGTTTCTACTGCGGGGTCCTTGACCTCTGCCATAGTGGCTTTTCAGGGCCGACATTGAATTTTTCCACATTTTGAAATTTCATACTGGCATCCCGAAGTTCTCGCTGAGCTCCGTATGGATAAATTAAACGCTGTGTAAATACTCTCCCTAAAGAATAAAAAGTGGAGTAAGATAATTGCTTTTACTTAAGATGTTTGTTTACTTTTTATCGACATTTATGTCGGAAGGTGTTTTTTTCATACACCGGAACCCATGTTTTTTAAAAAGGTTTTCATAACTCTTTTGTGTGGCAAATTAAGACGAATACCAGCTACTCTTTCTTAAACGAGACAGGACTTTTCTTGAGCAGATTTGTTTCTTTCCATCTAAAACCACTTTTAATCATTTTAAAACTCGTTTCTCCAAAGAAACGAAAAGGGAAAGAATATAATTTTAACTGCTGCAAATAAAATATTATTTTTTGTAGAGAATACTGAGGGTTTTTTTTTTACATGTAAAATACATATAGGTGTCGCGGGTTTCCCCATTAAAGTGTTAACAATGAATTAGTCTTACTAATTCACTGCTTGTCTGTTCCAAACCCAAGTTTGATCTGATGCTTGAATCTTTTTAAAGAAAGCGCCATGCATACAAACATAAGTAGATTTTCGAATGGGCGTACTGAGCAATGTTAGCGATCTACCATATCACGGTTGCACTTTTTAACTAGATTGAGCAATGCTGGAATTCGACGAGGAATGGTACTGGGATTGATTAGTATTAACGCAAATTGCTCCAGGAGATTTTCTAACGCCATTTTAATGTTTGACTCCTCGAGATCTTGAATATTTAATCCCATCAAAGCTTTGTATCTTGAAGGTAATCCGCGGCCTCCCTTGCAATTGTTTCATTCCTTCCGCAGCATCTTAACTTTTTTAAGAAGTGCTTGAATGTTTCTTTATATTTGGGAAGTCTCCAAGCGTACAAAAATGGACTGATTGCAGAATTTGCGTACATGACAGCGGTAGCGATAGAATTCACAAGCATCAACACCGACAAATTGCATGTTAAGCAAATGTACAATATCATCTGTACGACGAACCAAGGAATGAAACACAATAGAAATACAGAGATGGCAATTGCAATAGCTTTGTTCACGGTCCTTTCTCTCTGGAGTATCATTTGGCGAGGTACCCCTGCATGCTGGTCACCCAGTGCTTCGGTGCTGTGTGAATACTTGTGAAAGCGGTACAAAGTGAAAACGTTGATGACCACGATGCAGATGAGAATACAGAAGATTTGTACATTATAAAGAGTTCCCATTAGCGCATAATGCTTTCGCAAAAACGAGAACACAAACCCAAATAATAAAAAGTAAATCCAACACGTGAAAGAAACGATGCAGACTCGTTTACTCGTCACCTTGGCTCGATACTGGAGAGGAGTCACCACAGCAAAGAATCTGTCAATGCTGAGAAGAAGTATATGACCAACACTTACGTTTATTAACGTTGCAAAGAACTTTAAAAGACCAAATTGTGCGTTGGTGTACTTGTATAATAAGGTCCAACCCCAAAAGACAGCGAGTGGACAGGCAACCAGCCCAACCAAAAGATCTGCAACAGCCATGGAGAAGATGATAAAGTTTGAAGGCGAAGATCGAAGTTTTCGAAGAGGGTCCACCCAAACTGATAATACGACTAGAAAATTTCCAAACGTTGTTATTGGAAACGAAATCATAGCCAGAACAGCAACAGTAGTGAAGATGGTTTCAGCATTATCGATATTGAGCCAAACTTGAACCAAAGCTTCTTCACTTGTCATGTTCCAATAGTCAAAGGTACCTCGAACAGCCGCCATGTTGTCTTAAACGAAATAAGAATTTGTAACTCTTCTCGGCTTTCAGCAAGACTAATGTTAAAATGATTGTCAGTATTAAATTGATGTAATATTGAAGTCAATTTGCATATTATCAACTCCTTTAAGGACACGTCAAAAACTGAAAACGGCATAAGATAAGCACATTTTGCCAGGTTCTGTGAGAGGCTCTTTCAAACCTTGTCCCTTCTTCTTCTTCTTCTTGATTAGCTTTGCTTTTTTCTGCGGACAATTTTATTTTGAAGATGTAAGGAAGATATCTGTTTTCAAACATTGCTTTTATTATTAAAATTTGCTAACCACAGGAACAAGAGACATTTTGTTTCGAACGCTAATGGGGCTCTGGTTGGCGCATTAATGACAATGGGTGACGTCTACGATATCTTCCCTATTGCGTTATTTAACAGGAAGGTGCAAATAAAATCATCCTTAATTGAGTTTTTCAGTTCATTCCGGATGTAGCATCTGTTTTACTATGAAACAATTAATTTTATTTTACATTTTCACTGCTTTCTTTCTCGAAGACCATCGCGCACAAAAATAAAACATTCAACAGTTTATTGTCCTTCTGCCATAGCTGCTTTTTTATAAGAACGATCAGGCGAGACAAACCAAAACTTTAAGAACACACCCAAGCTGAGGGTCGGTTAAGAACAGTTCTGTTTTGCTCATCCGTTTGGTTTCCGTAAGAACTATAAATAAAGGTAAATAAATGCAAAACTGTAGTCTAACATGACAATTTACTCAAATACTGAGGTACGTTTTTTAACGTTAACAATTTGTTTTTGTTATTGCACGATATACTAAAAAACAACTCAGTTTGTAGTTAAGCTTATAGAAGAATTGTGATTAAGCGCTAATGCAGAAATTAAGAATGGTTTCCTGCTGGCAGGTGTCTTTTCTTCTGAGTTTGCTGGGCTGACGGAAGGCCAAAAAAAAGAAACCTCTGCTCGCGGGGAATTAGAGCAGAAGCTTGCAGCCTGCGCTGTTTTTTAGTCTTCTGGTTCATTTTGGCTTCTTTGATGCTAGCCTCCCCGCAGACGTCCTTTGGGAACGAACCCCAAAGGAGATCTGCGGGGAGGCTACTTTGATGCTTCTTTGTAAACTTCATCGCAGCTTCGTGAAATACAAATGGGAAAAGCTGTCAGGCTGAACGGAATGGTCAAGATTCCGTTCAATATGAGTATTCCGATTGAAAAAAATGGCATTTGGCGTCTACGAAAGGATCTCGCGTGTCGTATATCTCCTTGCATGGTCTCTCATTCAGATACAAACCCTACCTGACAAGGTTTAACTTCTGCGAACTTTCTCACAAAGGAAGAGCAGCAAATCAAGCGGTTTGCTTACATATTAATCTCTTTCATGCTGAGTTTGTTGATTCACAAGTCTTTCTCGTGAGAAGTACAGCACTTCGGGCTTCAATTCGCTGTGAAAAACGCATTTAAGTTAACCCGGAAGTGATCAACATTCTCAAAGCCAATGTTATGTATTCCCTTCTATTTCCTTCAATCTTTCTGGGTTTTGTATTTTACTAGTAACCACATTTTTAAACTTAAAAAAACCCAGCTCTGAAACAGAGTTAATGCTTCAAGGTCATGAGCTTCTGGTAAGAGCTATTAAAAATCTGCCTACAATTCCACGCACGAACCAAGCATAACTAGGTATCTACCTTTCTCTCGGCAGCATTTCAACCATTTAGGTAGTCTAATTCACTACAGTGTTCGTCCTATCTATCGACGTCGGGATGAGAATTTCCTAACGGATACGTTCATTTTCCATCCTTTGAACATATTTTAGGTGTTTCTCAGATTTATGGACTCGAGGCGATTTCATTTGATTACTGTTCGAGATCTAATGTCGAAACACACCTACGAATTGCACTACGATCGCGATTGTTTGGTTCATTTAAGCTTCTACGTTGTTAATTAAGACAATTTTTTTCTGTGGATTTTTTTGTGGATTCAAGTCGATTTGCATTGCCGCAAACACTTCGGGGTTTTAAGATATGTAATAGCGTACCAGTCGAACTGAATGTATAAAATTAAAAACAAAAATGACAATTAACTACAATTTAGGCGTAGAATGACTCAGCACTTGAGCACCTGTGTAACGTTGCAAACCTGACTGTATGCACTCATTTGGCGATATTAACATCTAAAAGATGAATACCGAAAGAGCCGCCCGACGATAACAAACGGGACTGAAAAACGGAGGCCGCACAAAAACTGCAAGAGACCTGGACCTGTAAGAGAAATAAAAAACCCGTTCTACAAAACTTTACAAGTCCAAAATCTCGAAAAATTGCGTCGGGTAAAATGTGTCGACTTAGAATGACTAATCACGTGCTGTACTTAGCTTTAATACACCAGTCACTACCCGTAATCTCGGCTCTCACAAACACCTACTGCAACCCGGAGAAAAGCCACAACTAGCAGACAAAGTTACGGCTTGAAAATGTGACTGCAAGAGGCTTGCAGTTAATCTGGCCTGCCAAAGAGGCTAGAAAACTGACGGCGTTAACAGCCATACTGTCCTGCGTTCGTAGAATAGTATCAATGTGGCTTTTGAGCTTATAGAATCAGCGCTCAGTTACAGACATGTCAGACATACATTCCCATAAGTATCCAGTGCAATATCCAACCAAGTGATAACTTGCTTCGGTTCACGTTCGGACTTGCCATAAACAAACACTAACAGAAGTCAGCGCTAACTATAATAGAAGTTTAAGATAATAACACTTAACTAAATAGATGAATAAATAAAATAAAATAAAATATATACTCCAGAGAACAGCCAGATAAGATTCCTCTGAGGAGACCGAAGGTTGAGTTCGCCTTCTTGCAAATATTATCACAACCATAGTTCCAGGATAGATTATCAGCAATGTGCCAGCCTAAATAGGTTGTAGTAGGTACTTTTAAAATAAGCTTGTCATTCAAAGAATACTGAAAGTCAACAGGAGTTTTCTTACGAGTTATCCCAAGATCAAAGCACTTAGATACGTCAAAGGTAAGTTGCCAGGTCTTCGACCAAATATACAGATCTTCCTGGAGAGCTGGGCAGTCCTGCAGGGTAACTCTCTGTACACAACACAGTCATCCGGAAACAGGCGTAAACTTGATTGAAGAGAAGAAGATATATCATTTATAAGTAAAATAAATAACAAACTGCTGATATTGGCTTCATACTGTCAACTCCTTCTCCTACGCCATCATCAAGAAAATAGACAATGAAAATACCTATACTTCTCCACCAAGTCAATAAGAAGCTTGAGTAACCAAGTAAATAAGTACAGAGTGGATGATAAGCCAGAAGGCATAACAGCATTTAAACTTATTAAAACTTTTCCGTCGCAAAAATCGCGGGAGATAGCTAGGAATTTTACGGTCATCATCAGAGAAAATTTCCACGTGGAGATAATCAGACGAAGTCATAACTAAACAAAAAATCCTTTAGCAATGATCTTCAGGGCTGTGGAAATATCTTCACACTAGAAATTTTTGCTTTAAGACAAAAATTTAGGGGCCTCAAATCCAGTTTAGATCTTTTCTTCCTGAAGCTTGCACAGACACTGAAAGAGCATTAACAATCTCATGTTGACAAAAAAAGCAGTTCAACGCATCGATTTGCTAAAAGCTGCGCCAGACACAAGTTCTCTCTTATGCTGGGCTGAATTATAGTTCGGGCTCACCTTAGATGGAAGCATAGCACACAAAGGAATTTTGTAATCATCATGCATGACACTTAAGGTAAATCCCGGGGCACATAGTTTAACCCATTCATCATGGCCTTTGGACAAAATTTATGCCGCGCGAAGTGAGAGCTTACTGGAATGGCTCGAGGCGTGTTCGCTACGCTCTTTGCAAATTTTAATCTCTTCAATATATTAGTCTCTGAATCTAAATATTCATCAGTAAAACAGTCAAAAGAAGTACTAAAACCACAATTGGACATCACTACACCTTCGACTTGACTTGGACAGCCGGCTGGTCGTTGTCCGGTATGAAACTTGCAAGACAAACGGACACTGTGCTCTCCAATGAGCGGGTTTGCTTTCTCCAGAGATTATCCTTGACTTAACTAAGCGAGGGGTCTTGGCTTCTTCTATCGTGTAAGACAGCTCAATATTAAATCGAAAGTGGTCCTCGTTTGCTTCATCCTGCATCGAAGTGGCTTTCCGAATGTCACTTTCTAATGTGTACCAAATATGTACTGGAGGACTCACTGTTGACACGATTGATGACGGACAAGGATCTCTCAAGCATTTGCTTCATCGAAACTTTTGTTATCCTTAGAAAACTGTTGACTGAAACCATGTTGGATTCAATTTTAAGTACCGAAGTTTGTGCTTTCTTCAAAATCGACATCTTCGCTGTTTCCGTTGCGAGGTCCTTGGATTCACTCTTGTTGAATACAGTTGGCCTCTATCTAAAGTAGGATAATTTTCTTTGTTTGCCCCTTCAGATTTTGCATAAGCATTGTTTCCAGTTTCTCCTTAGGACTTACCTCCCTATTCGCCTAATCATCCGATTACTGCGAGTATGTTTCTTACAGAATTCGCCGAGTTCCTG
>NC_090875.1:34876265-34883765 GCF_036669935.1 Montipora foliosa
CTTAAGTAATTTTCTAATGCGATGATTTTCTCCCTTTCCTGCGCCAAGCTTGCTTGTAAGGCTCGAATTTCTTTTTGCTGGTTTTGATAAGCGGCGTTACCACTACTTGTTTTCAGT
Organism: Montipora foliosa; assembly: GCF_036669935.1. NCBI lineage: Eukaryota > Metazoa > Cnidaria > Anthozoa > Scleractinia > Acroporidae > Montipora > Montipora foliosa. Next base: position 34,876,383 of record NC_090875.1, read on the forward strand.
AAATTAATTTGTTGGAGGTGTGAATCTAGTGTTTGCTGACTTGCTTTCTTGAAGTCGCTGTGAGTTTTGGCATCTGCTTCTAGATCGTTAATACTGTCCCACGCAGACTGAAGGGATTTTTCTACCTCTTTCAAATTGGTTTTGATATTTTCGACCTCCTCTTTGAATTCGGCACTGAGGCGAGATATTTCGGATTTCAAACTTCCGAAGTGCTCTTCAATTCTATCTTCCATGCGTGCAAGTTTGTCCAAAATTTGTTTAAGCGATACATTTTCCTCGTTTGCTTCCATTTCGTCACTACTAAAACGGGAGCGATTTCTTTTAGGCGATGGTAGTGAATGAGAGGACGAGCTTGATGTCCTAGCTTGTCTTGCGCTTCTTTTAGACATCTAATATAGCTTCCCCAAAAGTTTGCATCACGGAGCTATACACACGCGTCCATCCGCCATTACACTCGTCCCCAGTCTCTTTTCTCGACTTACTTTCGTCAATGGGCTTACAGCAACACATTGATTTTCCAACTCATGTGTCTGGCAATATTTTGAATTTATTAATAAGTCGATCCTCAGATTCTCGCCTTATACGAGATGTCCAACCTGATACAACTGTCACAGTTAGACCCCAAGTACCTTGGTACTCGGATGAAATCCGTGAAGCCAAGAGGGAGCGTAGGCGTGTTGAAAGAAGATGGAGGTCTACTGGGACTGCCGCGGATCTGGTATCATTTAAAAGAAAGAAAAATTATGTTACGCATTTGCTTAAAGAAGCCAAATCAGCTTTTCTCGCCGAGTTTATCGATCAAAACGCTGATCATCAAGGAAAGCTATTTCGAGCTGTGAAAGACCTTTTAGTGGAAAAGAATACACTATGCTTCTCAGACAAAAATCAGCACTTGCAAATGATTTGGGGAGGTATTTTGTGCAAAAAGTTATTCGACTGCGAGATGAGCTTGATCAGTGTGCTGTCGCGGATGATACTGACACCAATAGCGATTTACCAACTCCATTATTTATAGAGACATTTACGCCACTGTCTGAAGAGGATGTGTGCAGGCTTATTGCAAACTCCAAATCTACATCTTGCTGCCTTGATCCTATTCCCACACCTTTACTAAAGTCTTGTATTGAGCCACTTATCCCGGTGATTACGAAGATAATTGACATCTCGTTGGATTCTGGAATCTTTCCTGTAAACTGGAAAGTGGCTATGGTTATACCTTTGCTGAAGAAATTGGGTGCAGACTCAGTGTTTAAGAACTTGCGTCCCGTGAGCAATTTGGCCTACATCTCTAAGCTTTTAGAACGTGCTGTATTTAATCAGATATATGACCACATTGTCCGGTCAGGTCTTTATCCGCTGCTACAATCTGCATGTCGCCAACATCATAGCACGGAGACAGCGTTAGTCAAGGTCGCCAATGATATTTTTTTTAAACATGAACTCGCAACGCGTTACGCTACTTGTCCTCTTGGATTTAAGTGGCGCATTTGACACGGTAGATCATGGAATTTTGCTTAGACGCCTGAGCACAAGCTTTGGTATACGCGGGAGAGCTCTAGAGTGGTTTTCGTCATACTTGTTGGGGCGTAGCCAACATATTCTGTTCGATGGGGTTAAATCAGATAGCTTCGATTTGCGCCTCGGTGTTCCACAGGGAAGCTGTCTGGGTCCGCTTCTTTTTGTGGTCTACGCCTCCAAGCTTTTCGAGATAATACAAGCGCACCTACCTGACGCTTATTGCTTCGCTGACGATACTCAACTTTACTTGTCTTTTAAGCCCGACAGTCCGACGGATCAGGCAGAGGCGGTGTGCGCCATGGAAAGATGCATTGGTGACTTAAGAAAATGGATGTACTAGGATGATTTAAAACTTAATGATGATAAGACGGAATTTCTTATTATTGGATCTAGACAGCAATTGATGAAAATTAATCCTTGTACGATCCGTGTTGGTACAATTGACATTAAAGTGCCCTTGTGATAAAAAAAAAATCACTTCCTTTTTTTCTTCAGATTTTGAAAATGTGTTTGCCTAACAACTGACTGGCAAAATTTTGCGCTTTGATTTTTGTCCAAAGACCGTTTACTTTGAGCGCAGGTTTCATATTCGCGGTCCGCCATTTCTCACGTTCAAAACTGACCGATTTGGCCTCAGAGGCTTGGATCCAGGGAAAAGTGACGTCAAAGGCTTACTAGCTTAAATTTTCAGCGTGTGAATGCAGCTTATTATATATGCAAAAGCGAGTTTAAAAGTCTGAAAGCCCAAAACTCCCGTGCTGCACATAATTCTGCGGCATACACATGCATTGCATTCTGAAACTAGTGAGCCTTCGACGTCATTTTCTCCTCGATCCAACTCTCTCAAGAACTTAAAGTTAGTAACGGCGGACCATTAAGTAGGAAATTCCAGTTAAAATAAACAGGTGTCTTTTTTAAATCAAGGCTAAAAACTTTGGTCACTTGGTGTTTAGTTAAAATAGTTTTGAAATCCGATGAAAAATAAGAATTGATATTTCATCACAGGGGCCCTTGAAGCCTGTGTCTGAAGTACGCAATCTTGGCTCCTGGTTTAACTCCAATTTCTCCATGTCTACTCATATTTCTAAGTCCTGTAAAGCGACATTTTTCTGGCTCCACAATATTAAAAGAATACGTAAATTTTTAGTAAAAGATAAATTAGAAATGGTTCTTCACGCTTTTGTCACAAGCAGAATCGACTATTGCAATGGCCTTCTTTATGGACTTCCAGACTGTGAAATATCTAAACTGCAGAGGGTACAGAACGCTGCAGCCAGGTTACTAACTTCGAGCCGCAAATATGATCATATTATGCCCGTTTTGCATGATTTACACTGGCTGCCAGTTAAGTATAGAATACATTTTAAAATTTTACTTTTAACTTTTAAAGCACTAAATGGTATGGCACCAGCCTATATTAGCGATTTAATTAATGTAAGAAAACATGCACGTTATTCACTGCGCTCCAATTCTAGCATTATTCTATTACATCCAGCTGGGAAAATGAAAAAAACCTTTGGTGACAGATCTTTTAGTGTACCTGCGCCTACACTGTGGAACGCGCTCCCTAGAAGCCTGCGCAATATTGATTCGATTTTAACTTTTAAATCTTGTCTTAAAACATATCTTTTTAAGTTAGCTTTTAGCCTTTAGCGCTTAATTACTTTATTATTGTTTAATTTAGCTTTGTACATATTTAGTATATTTTAATACTGTGATGCGCTTTTGATCATTGTATGTTAAAAAGCAATATAAATTAATAAATTATCATTATTATTATTATTATTATTATTATTATTATTATTATTATTATTATTATTATTATTATGACATAAATCAATGTCACACAGTCCTTGTTTACATTTAAAAAGGAAAATAAGATCAAAGTACTTTCTTCTAGATGCTAAGCAACTTTACCCTTTCCTCATATGGCTTATTCTTGAAAATTACTCTTGTGGCTGTACGCTGCACACCCTCCTCAATGATGTCGACAAAATACGCTTGATGGGTGACCAGACTTCGCAGGCAAACTCCAGGTGTGGTCTGACCTAATAAATAAACAACTTCAGAAAGATTTTTGGGTTAGCGCGATTTCCACAAGTTCTTCTGATGAGGCATAACATCCCATTGGCAATATTTACTTTAGTTAAGATGTGATCTCGCCATGCCAAGTTGTGAGTGATGATGATCCCAAGGTGCTTTTCTTCCTTACATAAGGATATTTGGTTAGAACCAAGGTGGTATGTATTTGTTATAGGGCTCCTCTTTTGGGTGATACCGAGGTATTTTCATTTACCTATATTAAATTTCATGTCCCAAATATCACTCCAGTTTGTAAGAGAACGTAGATCATCTTTCAAGATTTCACAATCCATTTGTGAAGATATAACTCTGCAACACTTGGCATCATCAGTGTAGAGGGGAAGAATAGTATCAGGTGATAACTCTAAACTGATGTCGTTGATGTATATAAGAAACAAGATTGGTCAAATCAAGAAACCCTGAGGAGCCCCTGAGGTGATGACATTCCATCAATGATAACCAGGTGTCGTCTGTTCGTCAGGTAGTCCTCTATCCAACTTAAAAGTGGGTCACGGAAGCCATAAAATCTGAGCTTGTATATCAGCTTTTGGTGTGGTACCCTGTCAAACGCTTTGGCCATATCTAAATAAATGCTATCAATTTGATCACCAGTGTCCAATGTTGATGCCAGTAAATGCACATGCTGTAACAGTTGTGTAACGCAAGATCTATTTGGTCGAATACCATGTTGTGATGGATTCAAAACATGGTGCGGGTGGACATAAATTCTCGAAAACACGCATTTCTCGAGAACTTTCGACACGACTGAAAGCAAGGCGATTCCTCTATAATTAGTGACATTGTTCTTAGGGCCTGATTTATGAACTGGAATGAGATTGGCATCTTTCCATTTCACTGGAAATTTCCTGCTAAATAGTGATTGGTTAAATAAACAGGTCAAGGGAACAGCTATTTCACAAGGGAGTTCTTTCAAAACTCGTGCATTTATTTCATCTGGTCCTGGACTATTGGATGGATCCAAGTTCAACAATATCTTTTGAACTTCATCAGTAGAAAGCGTGATGAAAGATAACTCGCTCATATAAGGTACAATTGGATACAGTGCCAAAGGCGAGGGCTTCAATGGGCATGATGAGACTGTCAGTAAATTTCTAGGGTAGCCTGTTCAGTTGCGAAGCCCTTTCTAAAACCATATTGATATTTGTAAAGTATATTATGTTTTTCAAGGAAGGCATACAGTTGATTAGGTCTGTAGTTCCCTGTGTCAGTAACGCCACCACTCTTATATATTGGTGTAACTTGGAAAATCTTGAAAGCATCAGGTACTATGCCGGATGCTATAGACTGGTTGTGGCTCAGCACCAATTTTAATAAGCTTATTTGGAATATCTAATGATCCTTTCTGCACATCCAGGCTAGAGAATAGACTGCTCACTTGAGCTTCTGTGACTGGAGACATAACAAAACTAGACAAAGTGGTGTTCTTGATAAATTGCATTTATTTGGGTTTTCATTATTTTGTGGTATAGTACTATCCGCTGGATAGTGATTTATCAGGTGGATAGTGCTATCCGCCTTTTGAACAACCGAGGCCAGGTCAACACCTCAATCTCCACTGGTGCCACACCCGCATCTCTGATGTTTGGGAAGGAGATTAGAACAAAACTACCGGAGTTACGACTGGAGAAATCTTTGCGTGATGAAAGTTTGAGGGATAAAGATTGGGAACAGAAGGTGAAGCAAAAAGCATATGCAGATGGAAACCGTGACGCAGTACCAAGTCCCATTGTCCTGGGAGATCAAGTTCTCCTATAAAGAACACTAGGGAGACAGGAAAACTAGCTCCGAAGTTCGAGACCAAACCGTACACAGTCCTAACGAATGACAGACATCAAGTCCAGGGAGGGAGCTGTGTACAAGAGAGATAGTTCTTCGGTGAGGCCAGAGGAGGTGTGGCCCAGTGGTTAGGACGCTTGCCTTGAGATTCGTAGATCCTGGGTTCAAGACCCGCTCTGACTATTCGTTGAATTTGATCCTGGTAGTCCCTGGTTCAACTTCCCAGCTGCAATTGGTTTACCAGGGTCCGGCCAGTTGGGATTCTTAACAGTTGCTGTTGTTCTCTTCCGTCCTTTCGTTGTGTTTCAATGGCCCTGAAAGCCCCTATGGACCGAGCTTTAACCAGTCAATGAACCGGTTTCAGCGAACGCAAAGGGTGCTTTCCTTTAAAATGATCCAAGATCACTTGGATTATGGTGCCTCAAAGGAACAGATGAATCCTTTCCCAGGGTGGATTTGTCGGTTCCTTTGATGCACCGTGATCTTGGATCAGTGATCCTTTTTCGAATCATCCCAAAGGAACGCATCCAAAGTCTGAAGACGTCAGAGGTGGAGAGCCCTAGGCGCATCATTAAAAAATTTGATCAGATTTGGGGAAATAGGAAAAATCTGTCATAGACCTACTATTCGGAAAGTTTGCCTATTTTTATAAATATTATAGAAATCGTAAAAATATTTAAGAGTTTATATGGTTTATGGATTTTCAAATGCGTAACTTGGTCTCTGTCCGACCTAAAAGCATCAAACCTGGACATACCTCTACTCTTAATGTTATCTTTCATGAGGTAGTGTCAATTTATCGATTGGTTTAAATTTGAAACTCGACCCAGTTCCTTGCGCAATTCCGAAATGGCCTATTGACGTAATGCTCGACATAAGAGCATAGAGGTCAATGGTTTATACATCACGTCATAGCCGCCTCGTTCGATGATCCACCAACATCTCACGTTAACTTTCGAACACAACATTTTAATTTTTCAACACCCGGAGTTGTACAAACAACTCGTATTTCAAGTGGCCTTTGAAATTTGCAACTCTTCGTGACAAGTGAGTCAAGTACTAGCGAATTTTAATAATTTTTGATAAAAGCATAATTGTGTTCTTTCGTCCTTCTTGTTGGGGGTCCTTGGCCCCTTTCATGTTGGATTCCATCTTAAGTTCGAAATATTTGTAGTTTCCTTTTCAAAATCAACATTTTTGTTGTTTCTGCTGCGGGGTCCTTGACCTCTCCCATAGGGGCTTTTCAGGGCCAACGAACGTAAACATTGAAACAGAACAGAAAAACAACCTTCGGAATCCCAACTGGCCGGAGGCAAACCAATTGGCTAAATTCGGAGAGTAGTTGAGGCAAGGAATACCAGGATCAAATTCAATTAGCGGTCAGAAGGGATCTTGAACTCGGGATGTCCGCGGGATATTAGGGTCAGTGTGGTTAGACCACACTGGCTGCCACTGCAACTAGATTTGATCTCAAACAGCGCGTTCTTCCAGTTTTAGTCGAAATCGTCGTTTTCCTTGACCCATTTCAATTTTTTTCACATTTTGGAATTTCATACTGACATCCCAAAGTTCTCGCTGAGCTTTGTATGGATAAATCAAAAGCTATGTGAATACTCTCCCTAAAGAATAAAAAGTGGAGTGAGATAATTGCTTTTACTTAAGATGTTTGTTTACTTTTTATCGACATTTATGTCGGAAGGTCTTTTTTTCATACACTGAAACTCATGTTTTTTAAGAACGGTTTTCATATTTCTTTTGTTTGGCGAATACCAGTTACTCTTTCTTAGACGAGACAGGACTTTTCTTGACCAGATTTGTTTCTTTCCATCTAAAACCACTTTTAATCATTATAAAACTCGTTTCTCCCAATATACGAAAAGGGGAAGAATATAATTTTAACTGATGCAAATAAAATATTATTTTTTGTAGAGAATACTGAGCGTTTTTTTTTTTTTTTACATGTAAAATAAATATAGGTGTCGCGGG
>NC_090875.1:34891265-34918765 GCF_036669935.1 Montipora foliosa
TTAGAAGCGAACGCATGCATAAGCGTAAGCAGAAGTAAAAAGACAAATTTTTAATCCTTGCGCATGTGTTTATGCTTGCTTCAACCCCGCTTTTACGGTGAAAGAAGCGCTCTTATGTTTGCGCTTGTGTTTGCACTTGTGTTTGCGTCGCTAGTGAAAATCAGGCTTTAGGTACTGAATGTCCGTGTGCATTGCAGACCTATTTGAACTTCATTTGTTATTAATAGTCTCGTTAAATGAGATAACAGAAAACACGCCCAGAAAATGAAGAAGCTTTTGGATACAAATCAATACTGACCTTAAGACATGTTTTCACTCCGCAGCTTAAGGCTCTCCGTTTAAGCCTAACTTTTAGCAAAAGAATATGAGGTAGGAGAGCCAATCTCTACTCCCCATGATAATTATGTGAAGTCCGTTTTTAGATCGCGCCTATGCTGCGGTGGTTTTTTTTCTCTCGTTACCATGACCGCGCCGTCGACTTTCACATCACCAACTGACCAATAAGGTCTCGTCTTTAAAATAACCCACGCAGTATGACAAGGCACTAATAATAGAAGGACCAAATATGGGGGTTTCCCTCTCTTGAGCAACTCTTGTAAGAGATTTACGTTTACATTCAGCGTATCTTTCGACTCTTTTCGTACAACGTAACCCTGGCTTGTTCATTTTTTTAAACATTTCACTTGGATATATCACCGCCCGAGCGACTCCTGATATTGTTCTTTCAAAAACAAATTACACCCAGACACGGGCCCCATGGTACCACACTGCCAGGTTGAAGTGTTGTCGTATGCTTTTTTGTGCTGACCGGATCGACAGCAAACCACACACCATATTTAATTCATACCCTATCGAGCCTCACATTACAATCATGTGATGTCTGATCTCTCATAGGATATTAGGGAGCTTTAGTTCGGAGAAGGACGAATACCGGAAGTGATGAATTTCGCATGCCTGTGAAGTGGTGCCTCTAAGATTCATTGTCTTAAACTAAGCGTCAAGAAAAGAAATGTATATTTGAAGTGCGGTTTATATATGTAAGATAGCAGTGATCCTCGAAATTAACTGATCTCTAAAGCCACACGTTTGGGAGCAGTTCGCTTTGTTGGGCTCATGTGTTCCCGAGAAAGAACTGATGAACGAAAGAAGTTGAATTTGAGGCCGCCTGAATTTCTCAGGTGTCCACAAAGTGAAGGAATTGCTTAAATTACATACATACATACTTAATTGACCACTCACCATAGGGGCTTTTCAGAGCCAATCAAACACAATCATGACAGAACAGAACATTTAACAACAACTGTTAAGAATCCCAACTGGCCGGAGGCAAACCAGTTGGCTATTTACAAGTGCAGCTGAGAAGTTGAACCAGGGACTACCAATAACAAATTCAACGAGTGGTCAGAACGTTTCTTGAATCCGGGATTGTCCAGTTAAGTGCGAGAATCACTTCTATCTTTCGCGGTGAAAAAATACTTAGCAACATACATACGGTAGTTGTCAAGACAAGTTAAATAGGAAAAAAATCTCACTTACGTTTCCGTTCGTGTCTCAAAACGTGGCATGCTCAAGCTCCCTATCGACGTGATGCTTGACAATTGACGCATAGACTTCAGTGGTTTGCACATCACGTCATAGCATAGGCAGCCTAAGTTTGCGTCACTAGAGAGCGTGTAATAATTAATTACTAGTGGGAAGATGACCTTTGAGTGCAAGCGGTGTTGCGTTACAGGCAGCCGTTGAGAATTTAAACGCCTTAAAAGACTTTGTATGGGAAATAAAATACCGTCGATTATGAAGCTTAAAAAACGCTCAATTTAACGTTCATTCAATGAATAAAACTGACTCACCTCTGGTGTATTCTTGTGCGTTTTGGTGCTTATTTTACAGTTTCGGGAATTCCGTGTTTTCACTGTTCTAAGACAAAGTCAAGGCAGCACACTAAGATTTCGACCGTTGTCAGCTCAGAGGCGGTTTGCGCCTCGAAAATCCATCCCAGCTGCGATTTTTTCACGCAAAGCTAAAGCCTCATCATTTGCGAACATCAGTGAATGTTTCGTCGTCAAAAATTCCCACGCACTTGGCTGGAAATGAGCATTTTCTGCTTCCGTTTCCACGATAGCTGATGAATTTAACGGCTGATGATCTTGTGAATGGTCACGGAGTTTGAGTCCGAGGTCAAATTAACTCCACCCGATGAGGTACAGTCATTTCATGTACAACACTTACCCCATCCCTACAGCGGCGCTCGTAAGGTTCGCAAGTGTAGGGGCTTTAGCTTTGCGTGAAAATTAATAACTGTTAAAAGCAAATGTCCACAAAAATCAAATATAGTCCGGTAAGACTTGAAAATTTAAATTCGCCCTACTTTTGCATATAAGTAGGCCTCAGTAAAAGTAGCAACGCCATGCGTTTTCTTTTCTGAAATATTTCGGTATTTCCGAGAAAAACAACATTTTCGATTTCACGTCCTGGCATCCAGTTAACAAGTCCTAACCGTGCTGAAAATCGATCATTTTCATTCGATTCGCGTGTCGCATTTATTGAACGCAGAAAAGTTGTAATACAACCAACTTTTTGCTTAACTCTTCCTAGTCCAAAAAAGCACAATTACAGAAAAATTGGATTAATCTAATTATTTGGCGGTTAACAAAAGCAGAGTGCCCTCAGACGTAGAGTTCGCCGGTGGGTGAAAAGAATTGACATTTTGACCATGTGCCATATCTCGGAATTCCAAAAGATTTTATATTATAACTATATAAGGATAGGCCTTCCAATATATGTAAAGTTTAGTTTGGGCAAATGAATAAGCACTCGTCAAAAAAATTATTCAAATCGTACAGAAAAATCAAAATCATGCCAGTAGTCGAATGCGTGACCAAACATTAGCCCCGTATTTATAATTAATGAAATCCCTTCATTTCGAAATATCTGCATTACCTAAGCACATAAATATGTTCACTTTAGCTCGGATATGATATCTTGACTGTCAAACAACGTTTCTCTCCAGTCATTTCTTCAATGGCGTTCCGGTAAGTTTGTAAGACGAGAACCTCCGTAACGGGCATCTGTTTGGTAGATTTAACCACAAAAAGCAATTTTGCGAAGTCCCTATGCAACCTGTACCTTGGTGGTTCATTGTATTGCTCGATAGAATCACTCAACCTGCTTTGAAGCAGAAATAGCCAGGGACAACGAATAAGCCACATGTGTGAGGGGAGGGGATGAAGAAAGAGGGCAAATACCCCGTCCCCGGGAACATTGACTTCCAACACCTCTGCAGTTTTTTATCAATCAGTGAATAAAATCCCTTCATTTCGAAATATCTGCATTACTTAAGCACACTGCAACATTAATATGTTCACTTTAGCTCGGATATGATATCTTGACTGTCAAACAACGTTTCTCTCCAGTCATTTCTTCAATGGCGTTCCGGTAAGTTTGTAAGACGAGAACCTCCGTAACGGGCATCTGTTTGGTAGATTTAACCACAAAAAGCAATTTTGCGAAGTCCCCATGCAACCTGTACCTTGGTGGTTCATTGTATTGCTTGATAGAATCACTCAACCTGCTTTGAAGCAGAAACAGCCAAGGGCAACAAATAAGCCACATGTTTGATTGCTCCGTCTTTCTAATTTGCATAATGAGCAGCGTGTGGCAAAATTCTTTGCACTGGGTAGGGGTGGGGATTTTTGTAAGCTGAGCGTCTGCCAATAGCTTGCAACGAAAAACGCATTGGAATCTCAGTACTGTGGTTCTACGGAAAACTTTATATTTCATGCTATTGACCATGCGACAAAAATGTTGGTTTTTTGAGATTTAATTTTGTTTACTTTTCCTAGACGACACTAACTTAATTGACTAATACATAAAGTAAAATAAAGTCCTTTTTCCCAAGAGAAATGTGAGCAAAGCCGTTGTTAAAATCTTGGCAGTTTCGTGTTGTTTTTAAAGAATAGTTGGTAGTCGTTGTTCTCACGATCGACACGACCATAGCAAATTATGCATCAGTCAATTCCAGCCGTTCCCCAGCCCACCCCACCCCCCCCCCCCCCTCCTCTCCGGGCTAATCCCCGGGTATTAGCATTTTCTTTAAAAATGGATGAATTCCCCCACATATGCTGTCTAAATGCCCCGGGAGGGGATGAGGAAAGAGGTCAAATACCCCGTCCCCGGGAACATTGCCTTCCAACACCTCTGCAGTTTTTTATCAATCAGTGAATACAACGTTCAACTGTTCAGTATTTTAACACAACGGTAAGACTTCTGGCTGGAGGCAAACCAATTGGCCATTTACAAGTGTAGCCGAGAAGTTGAACCAGGGACTACCAGGATCTAATTCAACGAGGGGTCAGAACTGGTCTTAAACCCGGAACGTCCGAATACTAGGGTTAGACTTAGTGTGGTTAAACCACACTGCCTGTCACTACCACTGGATTTAATCTCAACTAGCGCGTTTTTCTAGTTTTAGTCAAAATCATCGTTTTCTTTGACCGATTTGAATTTTTCCACACTTTTGAATTTCCATAGAAACATCCCGAAGTTCTCTCTTAGCTTCCTATGGATCAAGTAAAAGCTATGCAAATACTATCCCTAAAGAATAAAAACTGGAGAGAGATGATTGCTTTCACTAGGAGTGTTTGTTTACTTTTTCTCGACATTTATGCTGGAAGTTTCTTTTTCAAACACTAAAACCCATGTTTTTTTATTAAGTTTTCATATTTCTTTTGTGTGGCAAATTAAGACCAATAGGAGATACTCTATCTTAAACTAGAAAGGACTTTTCTTGAGCAGATTTCATTTCTTTCTATCTAAAATCACGTTTAAGCATTTTCAAGTAAAAGCTCGTTTCTCCCAACAAAAGAAAAGGGGACGTCATTTTAAATGCACCAAATAAAATAACATTATTTTTTGTAGAGAATACTGCGTTTTCTCAAACATGTGGAATACATATAGGTGTCGCGGGCTCCCCATTAGAGTGTTAAAAACGAACTTTCAAAGTCTTAAACTTATTCAATGCTTGTCTGTTCTAAACCCAGCCTTCTCCTTGGTGTTTAATTCTTTTTTTAAGGAAACGCCATGCATACAAACATAAGTTGATTGTCGAATGAGCGTACTGCGCAATGTTAGAGATCGACCATGATCACGGTTGCACGTTTTAACTCGTTTTAGAGATCACAAATAAAAGCCACCTCTCACCTCTTCTTTGGATGAGATGGAGCCGACCAAGGGGAAGAGAGAAAGACTGGAATCCGACGAGGAAAAGTACTGTAGTTAATTAGTATAATGTTTGACACTTCGAGCTCTTGAAGATTTACTCTCATCAAAGCCTTGTATCTTCAACATGATCCACGGCTTCCCTTGTTTCATACCTTCCGCAACATCTTCGCTTTTTTAAGATGTGTTTGAATGTCTGTTTATATTTAGGAAGTCTCCAAGCGTACAAAAATGGATTGATTGCAGAATTCACGTACATGACAGAGGCAGCGATAAAATGCACAAGCATTAACAACGACAAATTGCATGTAAAGCAAATGTAGATTATCATCTGTACGATGAACCAAGGACTGAAACACAATAGAAATGCAGAGATGACAATTGCAATAGCTTTGCTCACGGCCCTTTCTCTCTTGAGTGTCATTTGGCGAGGTACCCCTGCATGCTGCTCATCCAGTGCTTTGGTGCTGTGTGAATACTTGTAAAAGCGGTACAAAGTGAAAACGTTGATGACCACGATGCAGATGAGAATACTGAAGATTTGTACATTATAAAGAGTTTTCATTAGCGCATAATGCTTTCGCAACAACGAGAACACAAACCCAAACAATAAGAAATAAATCCAACACGCGACGGAAACGATGCAGGCTCGTTTACTCGTCACTTTGGCCCGATACTGGAGAGGAGTCACCACAGCAAAGAATCTGTCAATGCTGAGAAGAAGTATATGACCTACACTTACGTTTATTAGCGTTGTAAAAAAAATTAAAAAACGAAATGGTGGGTTGGTGTATTTGTGTAATAAGGCCCAAGCCAAAAAGGCATGGAGTGGAGAGGCAACAAGACCAACCAAAAGATCTGCAACAGCCATGGAGAAGATGATAAAGTTTGAAGGCAAAGATCGAAGTTTCCGAAGAGGGTCCATCCAAACTGATATAACGACTAGAAAATTTCCAAACGCTGTGATTGGAAACGTGATCGTCGCCAGAACAGCAACAGTAGTGAGGATGGTCTCAGCGTTGTCGATATTGAGCCAAACTTGAACCAAAGCTTCTTCACTTGTCATGTTCCAATAGTCAACGATATCTCGAACAGCCGCCATGTTGTCTTAAACGAAATAAGAATTCTTAACTCTTGCCGGCATGATTGTCAATATTAAAGTAACTGTGATTGGAAATTGACGTGTAATGTTGAAGACAGTTTGCATATTATTAACTCTTTTAAGGACACGTCAAAAACTGAAAATGGCATAAGATAGAGGCTCTGTGAAACCTTCCCTTATCTTCTTCTTGATTAGCTGAGCTTTTTTAGTTTTTTTTCTAGAGCAGATGTCCCATATTGCGCTATTTAACAGGAAGGTGAAAATGAAATCATCCTTAATGGGGATTTTCAGGTTATTCCGGATGTAGCATCTGTTTTACCATGAAGCACGTAATTTTATGTTTACATTTGACTGATTTCTTTCTCGGAGACCATTACGCACGAAAATAATTTAAAGATTTAGCCAAGCCTAAAAGCTGAGCTCCCGTTTCTAACCCCAGAAAGCAATATAGTGTATATGTAAATAATACGAACGCGGCATATTGCTGATCTTTCCCAGAGCTTCTCAGTCGGGAACCGAAACACTACTTAGTTTTGTTTTGTTTCGTTTCCTCAGAAACGAAGAGTATCTAATACTCTTTTTCTTTGGCCATCTCAGTTTTATCAGTTTTCATAACGATGACAAGAATTCTTGCTGTTTGGTCATTCTGGTGTAAAATGAAGTTAATTTGGGAAGCCAACAATGTTTTTTTTAACCTTATCTACGGGGAATTTAGTAGCCTGCGAGCAGGCTCTCTCTCTGCGACGGGACAGAAAGAGAGCCTGCACGCATCCCTCTAAAATTTGAATGCCGCCTCCTGATGTCACGCTGAGCGAACTGTCAAAAATTAGCCAATCAGCGCACACCCGAAGGAAACATTGATGTAAACAGAAAGCCACGCGATGTGTATTTCAAATTGCTTGTAGAAGGGAAGGAAGCCTTCGCCAGAAAATCCTACCAACTACTGCGGATGCTGTAAAGCGTAGCTTAATATTCTGTACCGGTAATTCGACGAAGTCCATCTCCATGCAAAATGTGTTTCGTTCGTCAGGGAAATATTTAGCACAGAAACTTAAAACAACGGGAATCGTAATAGGACTAATAGAGAAATGCCTTTTCCCTGTCCGCATCTCCACTGTATGAGACTCGTCGACCACAACTGCCGCCACATTTTGGTAAAGCGAAGCAGACTTATCTTTTTTGATTTATTTTAATGGAATACAGGCATTACAACTAGTACATTACACTTTAGTTCTAGACAGATACAAAAGATATTCTAATACCTACACCACTTTATTTCAAAGCCTTATCGAGTATTTGTGATTACAGATACGTATTTCACTAATTCAATAATTTGAAAATTGGAATATTTCATTTTTAAGTGTATTGGAGTATTGCGGAGTTACCAGGAGATCGAGCAATCATTTGTGAAAGCCGCATTTCCGGCTTAACTAAATTTTAGTTATAAAAACGAGCGATAAAAAACGAACGTTTCGACCGCTCCACGGTCATTTTCAAGTTAGAGTTCGTGAATAAAATTTCCGCATATATACAATTTCTGAAACAATGGAATGAAGGTAAAAGCTCAGTATTTACATACGAACAATAAAAATAAAAATAACAGAATGCGAAAATAAAGTGTAAATAAGAGGTGAAAAGAATGAAAACTATTAGAAGTGTTAAGCAAACAGCTTTGCGCGGATAGAATCACTTTGTTTGTTTAATTTTGGCTTAAGGTCCCGAATAAAAAACATTTCAAAAATAAAACAATCGAACTTGTTCGAGCACTTCCTCAGGACCCTAAAGTTCTTGGCGATTTCACATGGCTCGATTCCATGTTGTTCCCTCACATGATTGCCGATTACCGATCGTTTATGCTCCTCGACACGTTGATATAAGTGTCGGCTTGTAAAGCCGACATAATCTTCATCACACAGATCACACTGAAAGGAATATACAACGTTTTGCTGGTTGACAAATGGAGGTTTAGGTTTCTTAGCTTAAGCTCATCTTTGATCTTGCGGCTTGCAAAGACAGGATGCACTTCGGTATTTATCTTTCGGCTAAGATCACTAAGTTGCTCGCGTAGTTTGTTTGCTGATCTCTGATCTTTGAAGGGTAGGGGTATTCTAACAGGAATCTCACCTGCTTGTTGCGGGGGGCGTGTGCTCCCCGTCACCTTCATTTCAATGAAAACCCTGATGGTATTTTGTATGAGGGGCTCTGGATAATACAAACGTGTGAAGATCTCCTTTAAGCGTTCGCATTCTTGATGAAAAAGTTGCCAGTTTGAAGAAAGTTTAAAACCACGGTTCAGCATTGTTTTTGTCAGAGAATTGTTTCAGAAATTGTATATATGCGGAAATTTTATTCACGAACTCTAACTTGAAAATGACCGTGGAGCGGTCGAAACGTCGTTCTTATTTTTTATCGCTCGTGTTTATAACTAAATGTTTTGGTAAGAACTTATTACTTCGTATTTTAAAACGAGATAACCAACTGCACTTGTTCCGGCGTTTGGAACAGTGTAGCCAAAAGCAAATCAGTTGCGATACCGCTATTGAATTCCTGAAACTTTGTCAGAACTTTGGGTTGACACCAACCTTCGCAAGATAAAAACATTAAAAAGTTTATTATCCCTCTGCCATTTTTTTATCTAAACAAAGACCTCAAAATTATCCCAACTTTTAATATCATGACATTATCCTTGCGATTATCATAGCTGCTTTTTTATAAGAACGATCAAGGGAGCTGAGATTAACCAAAATTTTAAGAACATACCCAGGCTGAGAGTTAATTAGGATCATTTGTATTTTGCTCACCTGTTTTTTTGTTTGTTTGTTTTTTTGTCAGTTTTGTGAGTAGTATAATTTAAGGTAAGAGAAGTGTAAAACTGTAGTCTTATATAACAATTAACTCAAATACTAAGGGACTTTTTTTTAACATGAACAATGTGGTTTTCGTATTGCAAAAAAACACCATTGTTAATAAAGGGGACTGGTTTTGAAGCTCGGCAAACATCAAAGAAGCAAACAAAGATGCGAAGATTTAGGTTGGAGAGTCCCCCGACCGTGTACAATCTTTTGTTTTGCGCTCATACACTATGCATGAATTACGTAACCAACACGTCTTTATTGGTTAGTTCCTCAGTAGGGAGTAAAAAAACTATTGTGTTTTGTGCACGGCCAAGTCCAAAAAAGAGAAAAAAAAATACAATAAATAAATTTGTTGGGTTTCATAACCATTCCCCTCTATTAACTATGCATATGGATACACTGAATTACCAGAGTGGGAAACAAAACAAGTACCAAGGTAGGCACTTACAGGGGATGTCCCCAAGGATATTCATTTGGATCAATGCTTTGGAATATGTATCAGAAAGATGATCATCAATTGCATTGTAGTTCACTAAATCCAGAACAGGTTATGAGTAACATCAATAGTGATGGAGAACTTACATCCAAGTACTATGATGACAATCTTTTGGAATGTAATCCAAGCAAATATCAGGTCATGATCATAAATAATAGGTCCGACAAAACTTTTACATTTGACATTAGCAACAATTTTTCCCAAGGAAAACCTTTAAGTAAACAACCCGCTGCCGAGAGTAGGAAATCAGTGGCACCACAGACTTTGTTCAACTATCGCCAGCATGTGTTGGACCCAGGCGATGACATGTCGTATTAGTACTGGTATTGAGTGAGCAGTCGAATAATCTTTTCTTGATTATCTAATCGTTATCCAATTTGGTGACCATTATATGCAGGCATATAATAATGAAATTGTGGGTTCGGAAAGTCTAAAGGGTGACCGTGTCCGTTATACACAGGTGACCGCTGTAGACGGGTCAACTTTACAGTAACTATAAGACACTATTTTCGGGACGTCGTTGGGTGACTGTAATTTACAGGGTGACCGCTATAAACATTGCCGTTTTACACAGGTTTGACTGTATTTTACCTCACCTAACATCCTGTAGTTTATCGCTGCATTTTTGTAAGGCCTCAGATAAGAGAAAATTATAACGTGTCAATGAGAGAGGCCTCAGGGCTGTATACTGTAACTGGAGTACATCTTACAGTGGTTTATTGGCTCGAGCCAAATGACTATCTTTATAATAAAAGGCTTAGGAAAGCTTCAGAACTTAGACCACCCCCTTACTTTTTGTGCAATAATTTGGGGCCAGCTTCGGGGCCATGCCTTAATTTACTTGAGTTACTTCGGTTAAAATAGTGCAGAAAAGAGGTAACTCAGTGAAAAAAAATTCATAAACAAAGCATTGGTTTCGAACGATAATAAAATGAAAATCGGCTTGAATCCGCAGAAAAATCCACAGAAAAACTGGTCAATGAGCAAACGGTCAGAGAGATGGGCAATCCAATGCGAGCCTTGGGTGGCGCAATTTATGGCACAATTTTCGCGTGATTGCGTGGTACGCGTTTGTTGCTTCTGCTTAACCATCTCGATTTTTTTCAAGTATATTATTTATACGTAATCACATGATTTTTCGCGTGCAATTTGGAATAAGTAAACAATTTTGAAGACTGCAAGTTGCACTCGCCCGATTTTTGTTTGTCTTTGAAAAAATTTATTCGTGTTTGCCTCGAAATCATGTGATTATCCAAACAAATTCTAGTATATCTGGTATACAAATATAAACACATTTTAGGTGAAATCGTTGACCGCCTGCGGTGGGAGAACGGCTGTGCTGTTCCCAGCCCAGCTTACCCACATTTGTTATGTGAAGCTGCCACTTAAAGGGGTGTCTAAGACACCCGCCTGGTACGTTGATGTCAAAGGAGCAAGGGTGGCACCGTCGGTTAGTGCGCGGCCTTGATGCATAAGGTCCCGAGTTCGATCCCCGGATCTCACATCCTTGTTTCGACTTCTTTCCTTTCAGTGTAGCCTAAGTAGCATTAAACACCCTTAAAACGGAGCACTGATGGAAAAGAGGGGGGTAAAATGCGCGCACAGTCGGCTTCCTGGGAGAATACTCTCTACAGAGTAAAGGAACTTCTGATGTTAAATAAGGTGTACCTTTGCCTTAAAAAAAATACGCTTATTGTTTTATTGTTTGGTTCTTTTAAGCATAGTTAATAAATGGAGATAGTCACAAAACTCGAAATGTTTCTTTGTTTCATGGTTTTGGTCGCTGTTTTGGCCCTAACTACGCACAAACCACACCCTTTTTCTAAATGACAGCCAATAAAAAGTTTTGATTAATTTACTCAAAACTCAGGTTTGAAGCGAGGACAAAAGATTCTGCATGGTCGCGGTCAGGTTAACATGAAGAGCGGCAGAATTGTTCTTTCTTTTAAAGTTCTCGGGGATTCATAACAAGTCCATCTATATGAATTATGATTTATGCCCCTACTTTGCAAACAGGGATTAGATTTTCTGTGGATTATTCTGTGGATTCAACCCGATTTCCATTTTATTATCCGGCAGAGACCAAACGTCAAAGTCCAC
Source organism: Montipora foliosa (assembly GCF_036669935.1). NCBI lineage: Eukaryota > Metazoa > Cnidaria > Anthozoa > Scleractinia > Acroporidae > Montipora > Montipora foliosa. Next base: position 34,903,036 of record NC_090875.1, read on the forward strand.
TAATGAATCGACCACTATAGCGACTGTTTGATGCATTTAAGCTTCTATATGCCAAAATAGAACCAATTTTTTCTAAACTTAATCCTTCCAGCTGCAATTCTTAGAAAATGAAAAACAATATCTTTCTTTGTCATCTGACAATTTTTTTTTTCGTAGTGACAGGGCTCGATTGTGTGACCTATGGCTCGATCGATTAATTTAGCTCAAACGTGAAGCATGATTTTCACTAGCGACGCAATCGCAAGCATATAGTAAAAGGAAAGGAAAGGAAAGGAACTTTATTTAAGTGTCTAGTCGTTCTAGCGCTGGAGCGCTAATTGGGAACACTGTAAACTAAAATTAACAATGAAAGTAAATCAAGTCAAATGTTAATTAAAGAAGGAGAGAGGAAACCGGAGTACCCGGAGAAAACCTCTCAGTGCAGAGTAGAGAACAAACAAACTCAATCAACATATGACGCCGAGTCCGGGAATCGAACCCGGGCCACATTGGTGGGAGGCGAGTGCTCTCACCACAGCGCCATCCCTGCACCCCTATCTTATCCTTATCCTAAGTGAAAACGAACGTCGACATAACCATAAAAATCAACAACGGCCTCCGCCATCTCGTTGAAATGCTCAGACGAAGGGAATCTCAAAGGAATGCTTTTATTTGCCAGATAAAACAACTTGCTGTGTTTCTTTTTCACACAACGTTAGAAGCGAACGCAAACATAAGTGTAAGCACAAGTAAAGAGACAATTTTTTTTATCCTTTTGCATGTGTTTATGCTAGCGTCAACCCCGCTTTTACGGTGAAATTAGCGCTGTTATTCTTGCGCTTGTGTTTGCACTTGTGCTTGCGTCGCTAGTGGAAATCAGGCTTTAGGTACTGAATGTCCGTGTGCATTGCAGACCTATTTGAACTTCATTTGTTATTAATAGTCTTGTTAAATGAGATAACAGAAAACACGCCCAGAAGATGAAGTTGCTTTTGGATACAAATCAAAACTGACCATAAGACATGTTTTCACTCTCCAGCTTAAGACTCCCCGTTTAAGCCTAACTTTTAGCAAAAGAATATGAGGTAGGAGAGCCAATCCCTACTCCCAAAGATAATTATCTGAGATCTATTTTTAGATCGCGCCCATGCTGCGATGGTTTTTTACCTCTCCTTACCATGACCTCGCTGTCGACTTTCACATCACCAACTGACCAATAAGGTGTCGTCTTTCAAATGACCCAAGCAGTATGACAAGGCACTAATAATAGAAGGACCAAATATGGGAGATTCGCTCTCTTACCTCATTCGCTCGTTTAGGGCCTGCCAGAGTAACTCTTGTAAGAGATAAACGTTTAAATTCAGCGTATCTTTCTTCTCTTTTCGTACAACGTAACCCTGGCTGGTTCATTTTCTAAACATTTCACTTGGATATCACCGCCCGAGCGACTCCTGATATTGTGACAGTCCTTTCAAAAACAAATTAACCCCAGACACGGGTCCCATGGAACCACACTGCCGGTTGAAGTATTGTCGTATGCTTTTTTGTGCTGACCGGAATCGATAGCAAATTAACCACACAATGCATACCCTATCGAGCCTCACATTACGGTTATGTGATGTTTGTCTCACAGGATATTAGGGAGCTTTAGATCGGAGAAGGACGAATACCGGAAGTGATGAATTTCGCGTGTCTGTAAAGTGGTGTCTCTAAGATTCATTTTTTTAAACTAATCGTCAAGAAAAGAAATGTATATTTAAAATGCGGTTTATATATGTAAGATAGCAGTGATCCTCGAACTTAACTGATCTCTAAAGCCACACGGTTGGGAGCAGGTCGCTTTGTTGGGCTCATGTGTTCCCGTGAAAGAACTGATGAATGAAAGAAGTTGAATTTGAGGCCGCCTGAATTTCTCGGGTGTCCACAAAGTGAAGGAATTGCTTAAATGACATACATACTTCCTTAATTGACCACTCACCATAGGGGCTTTTCAGAGCCAATCAAACACAATCACGACAGAACAGAACATTTAACAACAACTGTTAAGAATCCCAACTGGCCGGAGGCAAGCCATTTGGCTATTTACAAGTGCAGCTGAGAAGTTGAACCAGGGACTACCAAGAACTAATTCAACGAGTGGTCAGAACGTTTCTTGAACCCGGAATTGTCCATGCAGTTAAGTGCGAGAATCACTTCTATCTTTCGCGGTGAAAAAATATTTAGCAACATAAATACGGTAGTTGTCAAGACAAGTTAAATAGGAAATAATCTCACTTACGTTTCCCGTTCGTGTCTCAAAACGTGGAATGCTCAAGCTCCCTATCGACGTGATGCTTGACAATTGACGCATAGACGTCAGTGGTTTGCACATCACGTCATAGCATAGGCAGCCCAAGTTCGCGTCACTAGAGAGCGTGTAATAATTAATTACTAGTGGGAAGATGACCTTTGAGTGCAAGCGGTGTTGCGTTACAGGCAGCCGTTGAGAATTTAAACGCCTTATAAGACTTTGTATGGGAAATAAAATACCGTCGATTATGAAGCCTAAAAAATGCTCAATTTTAAGATCATTCAAGAAAATGAATAAAACTGACTCACCTCTGGTGTATTCTTGTGCGTTTTGGTGCTTATTTTACAGGCAAGTCAAGGCAGCACACTAAGATTTCGACCGTTGTCAGGTCAGGGGCGGTTTGCGCCTCGAAAATCCATCCCAGCTGCGATTTTGTCACGAAAAGCCAAAGTCGTATCATTTGCGAACCTCAGTGAATGTTTCGTCGTCAAAATCCCCACGCACTTGGCTGGAAATGAGCATTTTCTGCTTCCGATTCCACGATAGCTGATGAATTTAACGGCTGATGATCTTGTGAATGGTCACGGAGCTTGGGTCCGAGGTCAAATTAACTTCACCCGATGAAGTACAGTCATTTCATGTACAACACTTACCCCATCCCCACAGCGGCGCTCGTAAGGTTCGCAAATGTTGGGGCTTCAGCTTTGCGTGAAAAAATAACTGTTAAGAGCAAATGTCCACAAAAATCAAATATAGTCCGGTAAGACTTGAAAATTTAAATTCGCCCTACTTTTGCATATAAGTAGGCATCATTAAAAGTAGCAACGCCATGCGTTTTCTTTCCTTAAATATTTCGGTATTTCCGAGAAAAACAAGATTTTCGATTTCACGTCCTGGCATCCAGTTAACGAGTCCCAACCGTGCTGAAAATCGATCATTTTCATTCGATTCGCGTGTCGCATTTATTTAACGCAGAAAAGTTGTAATACAACCAACTTTTTGCTTAACTCTTCCTTGTCCAAAAAAGCACAATTACAGGAAAATTGGTTTAATCTAATTATTTGGCGGTTAACAAAAGCAGAGTGCCCTCAGACGTAGAGTTCGCCGGTGGGTGAAAAGAATCGACATTTTGACTATGTGCCATATCTCGGAATTCCAAAAGATTTTAGATTCTAATTATATAAGGATAGGTCTTCCAATATATGTAACGTTTAGTTTGGGTAAATGAATAAGCACTCGTCAAAAAATTATTCAAATCGTACAGAAAAATCAAAATCATGCCAGTAGTCGAATGCGTGACCAAACATTACCCCCGTATTTATAATTAATGAAATCCCTTCATTTCGAAATATCTGCATTACTTAAGCACACTGCAACATAAATATGTTCACTTTAGCTCGGATATGATATCTTGACTGTCAAACAACGTTTCTCTCCGGTCATTTCTTCAATGGCGTTCCGGTAAGTTTGTAAGACGAGAACCTCTGTAACGGGCATCTGTTTGGTAGATTTAACCACAAAAAGCAATTTTGCGAAGTCCCTATGCAACCTGTACCTTGGTGGTTCATTGTATTGCTCGATAGAATCACTCAACCTGCTTTGAAGCAGAAATAGCCAGGGACAACGAATAAGCCACATGTGTGAGGGGAGGGGATGAAGAAAGAGGGCAAATACCCCGTCCCCGGGAACATTGACTTCCAACACCTCTGCAGTTTTTTATCAATCAGTGAATAAAACGTGCAACTGTTCAGTATTTTAATACAACTGTAAGACGTCAAGAACAACAGGACGTGTTATTTCCTTATATTTTGTTTTTAACCGTTTGCTAGAGGATAGCGTGACATTAAATATGTTGTTGTATAAAAACCATTATGTTTTGACTAGAATAACGACAATCCTGTTAACAGTGTTTAGAATAAAACAATTACCAGTTTTAGAAATCTCACAACTTTAATATTTTATTTCAATACGTTTTAAGCTCGGAAGATCAGTCTCGAAGATCGCATCATTTTAATTCGGAAATCTTAAGTATTTTAACTCCACTTTCATGAATTTAAGAAAAAAGCTAGGCTAGTTTTTAATGCGCAATTTATGGCACAATTTTCGCGTGATTGCGTGGTACGCGTTTGTTGCTTCTGCTTAACCATCTCGATTTTTTTCAAGTATATTATTTATACGTAATCACATGATTTTTCGCGTGCAATTTGGAATAAGTAAACAATTTTGAAGACTGCAAGTTGCACTCGCCCGATTTTTGTTTGTCTTTGAAAAAATTTATTCGTGTTTGCCTCGAAATCATGTGATTATCCAAACAAATTCTAGTATATCTGGTATACAAATATAAACACATTTTAGGTGAAATCGTTGACCGCCTGCGGTGGGAGAACGGCTGTGCTGTTCCCAGCCCAGCTTACCCACATTTGTTATGTGAAGCTGCCACTTAAAGGGGTGTCTAAGACACCCGCCTGGTACGTTGATGTCAAAGGAGCAAGGGTGGCACCGTCGGTTAGTGCGCGGCCTTGATGCATAAGGTCCCGAGTTCGATCCCCGGATCTCACATCCTTGTTTCGACTTCTTTCCTTTCAGTGTAGCCTAAGTAGCATTAAACACCCTTAAAACGGAGCACTGATGGAAAAGAGGGGGTAAAATGCGCGCACAGTCGGCTTCCTGGGAGAATACTCTCTACAGAGTAAAGGAACTTCTGATGTTAAATAAGGTGTACCTTTGCCTTAAAAAAAATACGCTTATTGTTTTATTGTTTGGTTCTTTTAAGCATAGTTAATAAATGGAGATAGTCACAAAACTCGAAATGTTTCTTTGTTTCATGGTTTTGGTCGCTGTTTTGGCCCTAACTACGCACAAACCACACCCTTTTTCTAAATGACAGCCAATAAAAAGTTTTGATTAATTTACTCAAAACTCAGGTTTGAAGCGAGGACAAAAGATTCTGCATGGTCGCGGTCAGGTTAACATGAAGAGCGGCAGAATTGTTCTTTCTTTTAAAGTTCTCGGGGATTCATAACAAGTCCATCTATATGAATTATGATTTATGCCCCTACTTTGCAAACAGGGATTAGATTTTCTGTGGATTATTCTGTGGATTCAACCCGATTTCCATTTTATTATCCGGCAGAGACCAAACGTCAAAGTCCACTAATGAATCGACCACTATAGCGACTGTTTGATGCATTTAAGCTTCTATATGCCAAAATAGAACCAATTTTTTCTAAACTTAATCCTTCCAGCTGCAATTCTTAGAAAATGAAAAACAATATCTTTCTTTGTCATCTGACAATTTTTTTTTTCGTAGTGACAGGGCTCGATTGTGTGACCTATGGCTCGATCGATTAATTTAGCTCAAACGTGAAGCATGATTTTCACTAGCGACGCAATCGCAAGCATATAGTAAAAGGAAAGGAAAGGAAAGGAACTTTATTTAAGTGTCTAGTCGTTCTAGCGCTGGAGCGCTAATTGGGAACACTGTAAACTAAAATTAACAATGAAAGTAAATCAAGTCAAATGTTAATTAAAGAAGGAGAGAGGAAACCGGAGTACCCGGAGAAAACCTCTCAGTGCAGAGTAGAGAACAAACAAACTCAATCCACATATGACGCCGAGTCCGGGAATCGAACCCGGGCCACATTGGTGGGAGGCGAGTGCTCTCACCACAGCGCCATCCCTGCACCCCTATCTTATCCTTATCCTAAGTGAAAACGAACGTCGACATAACCATAAAAATCAACAACGGCCTCCGCCATCTCGTTGAAATGCTCAGACGAAGGGAATCTCAAAGGAATGCTTTTATTTGCCAGATAAAACAACTTGCTGTGTTTCTTTTTCACACAACGTTAGAAGCGAACGCAAACATAAGTGTAAGCACAAGTAAAGAGACAATTTTTTTTATCCTTTTGCATGTGTTTATGCTAGCGTCAACCCCGCTTTTACGGTGAAATTAGCGCTGTTATTCTTGCGCTTGTGTTTGCACTTGTGCTTGCGTCGCTAGTGGAAATCAGGCTTTAGGTACTGAATGTCCGTGTGCATTGCAGACCTATTTGAACTTCATTTGTTATTAATAGTCTTGTTAAATGAGATAACAGAAAACACGCCCAGAAGATGAAGTTGCTTTTGGATACAAATCAAAACTGACCATAAGACATGTTTTCACTCTCCAGCTTAAGACTCCCCGTTTAAGCCTAACTTTTAGCAAAAGAATATGAGGTAGGAGAGCCAATCCCTACTCCCAAAGATAATTATCTGAGATCTATTTTTAGATCGCGCCCATGCTGCGATGGTTTTTTACCTCTCCTTACCATGACCTCGCTGTCGACTTTCACATCACCAACTGACCAATAAGGTGTCGTCTTTCAAATGACCCAAGCAGTATGACAAGGCACTAATAATAGAAGGACCAAATATGGGAGATTCGCTCTCTTACCTCATTCGCTCGTTTAGGGCCTGCCAGAGTAACTCTTGTAAGAGATAAACGTTTAAATTCAGCGTATCTTTCTTCTCTTTTCGTACAACGTAACCCTGGCTGGTTCATTTTCTAAACATTTCACTTGGATATCACCGCCCGAGCGACTCCTGATATTGTGACAGTCCTTTCAAAAACAAATTAACCCCAGACACGGGTCCCATGGAACCACACTGCCGGTTGAAGTATTGTCGTATGCTTTTTTGTGCTGACCGGAATCGATAGCAAATTAACCACACAATGCATACCCTATCGAGCCTCACATTACGGTTATGTGATGTTTGTCTCACAGGATATTAGGGAGCTTTAGATCGGAGAAGGACGAATACCGGAAGTGATGAATTTCGCGTGTCTGTAAAGTGGTGTCTCTAAGATTCATTTTTTTAAACTAATCGTCAAGAAAAGAAATGTATATTTAAAATGCGGTTTATATATGTAAGATAGCAGTGATCCTCGAACTTAACTGATCTCTAAAGCCACACGGTTGGGAGCAGGTCGCTTTGTTGGGCTCATGTGTTCCCGTGAAAGAACTGATGAATGAAAGAAGTTGAATTTGAGGCCGCCTGAATTTCTCGGGTGTCCACAAAGTGAAGGAATTGCTTAAATGACATACATACTTCCTTAATTGACCACTCACCATAGGGGCTTTTCAGAGCCAATCAAACACAATCACGACAGAACAGAACATTTAACAACAACTGTTAAGAATCCCAACTGGCCGGAGGCAAGCCATTTGGCTATTTACAAGTGCAGCTGAGAAGTTGAACCAGGGACTACCAAGAACTAATTCAACGAGTGGTCAGAACGTTTCTTGAACCCGGAATTGTCCATGCAGTTAAGTGCGAGAATCACTTCTATCTTTCGCGGTGAAAAAATATTTAGCAACATAAATACGGTAGTTGTCAAGACAAGTTAAATAGGAAATAATCTCACTTACGTTTCCCGTTCGTGTCTCAAAACGTGGAATGCTCAAGCTCCCTATCGACGTGATGCTTGACAATTGACGCATAGACGTCAGTGGTTTGCACATCACGTCATAGCATAGGCAGCCCAAGTTCGCGTCACTAGAGAGCGTGTAATAATTAATTACTAGTGGGAAGATGACCTTTGAGTGCAAGCGGTGTTGCGTTACAGGCAGCCGTTGAGAATTTAAACGCCTTATAAGACTTTGTATGGGAAATAAAATACCGTCGATTATGAAGCCTAAAAAATGCTCAATTTTAAGATCATTCAAGAAAATGAATAAAACTGACTCACCTCTGGTGTATTCTTGTGCGTTTTGGTGCTTATTTTACAGGCAAGTCAAGGCAGCACACTAAGATTTCGACCGTTGTCAGGTCAGGGGCGGTTTGCGCCTCGAAAATCCATCCCAGCTGCGATTTTGTCACGAAAAGCCAAAGTCGTATCATTTGCGAACCTCAGTGAATGTTTCGTCGTCAAAATCCCCACGCACTTGGCTGGAAATGAGCATTTTCTGCTTCCGATTCCACGATAGCTGATGAATTTAACGGCTGATGATCTTGTGAATGGTCACGGAGCTTGGGTCCGAGGTCAAATTAACTCCACCCGATGAAGTACAGTCATTTCATGTACAACACTTACCCCATCCCCACAGCGGCGCTCGTAAGGTTCGCAAATGTTGGAGCTTCAGCTTTGCGTGAAAAAATAACTGTTAAGAGCAAATGTCCACAAAAATCAAATATAGTCCGGTAAGACTTGAAAATTTAAATTCGCCCTACTTTTGCATATAAGTAGGCATCATTAAAAGTAGCAACGCCATGCGTTTTCTTTCCTTAAATATTTCGGTATTTCCGAGAAAAACAAGATTTTCGATTTCACGTGCTGGCATCCAGTTAACGAGTCCCAACCGTGCTGAAAATCGATCATTTTCATTCGATTCGCGTGTCGCATTTATTTAACGCAGAAAAGTTGTAATACAACCAACTTTTTGCTTAACTCTTCCTTGTCCAAAAAAGCACAATTACAGGAAAATTGGTTTAATCTAATTATTTGGCGGTTAACAAAAGCAGAGTGCCCTCAGACGTAGAGTTCGCCGGTGGGTGAAAAGAATTGACATTTTGACTATGTGCCATATCTCGGAATTCCAAAAGATTTTAGATTCTAATTATATAAGGATAGGTCTTCCAATATATGTAACGTTTAGTTTGGGTAAATGAATAAGCACTCGTCAAAAAATTATTCAAATCGTACAGAAAAATCAAAATCATGCCAGTAGTCGAATGCGTGACCAAACATTACCCCCGTATTTATAATTAATGAAATCCCTTCATTTCGAAATATCTGCATTACTTAAGCACACTGCAACATAAATATGTTCACTTTAGCTCGGATATGATATCTTGACTGTCAAACAACGTTTCTCTCCGGTCATTTCTTCAATGGCGTTCCGGTAAGTTTGTAAGACGAGAACCTCTGTAACGGGCATCTGTTTGGTAGATTTAACCACAAAAAGCAATTTTGCGAAGTCCCTATGCAACCTGTACCTTGGTGGTTCATTGTATTGCTCGATAGAATCACTCAACCTGCTTTGAAGCAGAAATAGCCAGGGACAACGAATAAGCCACATGTGTGAGGGGAGGGGATGAAGAAAGAGGGCAAATACCCCGTCCCCGGGAACATTGACTTCCAACACCTCTGCAGTTTTTTATCAATCAGTGAATAAAACGTGCAACTGTTCAGTATTTTAATACAACTGTAAGACGTCAAGAACAACAGGACGTGTTATTTCCTTATATTTTGTTTTTAACCGTTTGCTAGAGGATAGCGTGACATTAAATATGTTGTTGTATAAAAACCATTATGTTTTGACTAGAATAACGACAATCCTGTTAACAGTGTTTAGAATAAAACAATTACCAGTTTTAGAAATCTCACAACTTTAATATTTTATTTCAATACGTTTTAAGCTCGGAAGATCAGTCTCGAAGATCGCATCATTTTAATTCGGAAATCTTAAGTATTTTAACTCCACTTTCATGAATTTAAGAAAAAAGCTAGGCTAGTTTTTAATGCGCAATTTATGGCACAATTTTCGCGTGATTGCGTGGTACGCGTTTGTTGCTTCTGCTTAACCATCTCGATTTTTTTCAAGTATATTATTTATACGTAATCACATGATTTTTCGCGTGCAATTTGGAATAAGTAAACAATTTTGAAGACTGCAAGTTGCACTCGCCCGATTTTTGTTTGTCTTTGAAAAAATTTATTCGTGTTTGCCTCGAAATCATGTGATTATCCAAACAAATTCTAGTATATCTGGTATACAAATATAAACACATTTTAGGTGAAATCGTTGACCGCCTGCGGTGGGAGAACGGCTGTGCTGTTCCCAGCCCAGCTTACCCACATTTGTTATGTGAAGCTGCCACTTAAAGGGGTGTCTAAGACACCCGCCTGGTACGTTGATGTCAAAGGAGCAAGGGTGGCACCGTCGGTTAGTGCGCGGCCTTGATGCATAAGGTCCCGAGTTCGATCCCCGGATCTCACATCCTTGTTTCGACTTCTTTCCTTTCAGTGTAGCCTAAGTAGCATTAAACACCCTTAAAACGGAGCACTGATGGAAAAGAGGGGGGTAAAATGCGCGCACAGTCGGCTTCCTGGGAGAATACTCTCTACAGAGTAAAGGAACTTCTGATGTTAAATAAGGTGTACCTTTGCCTTAAAAAAAATACGCTTATTGTTTTATTGTTTGGTTCTTTTAAGCATAGTTAATAAATGGAGATAGTCACAAAACTCGAAATGTTTCTTTGTTTCATGGTTTTGGTCGCTGTTTTGGCCCTAACTACGCACAAACCACACCCTTTTTCTAAATGACAGCCAATAAAAAGTTTTGATTAATTTACTCAAAACTCAGGTTTGAAGCGAGGACAAAAGATTCTGCATGGTCGCGGTCAGGTTAACATGAAGAGCGGCAGAATTGTTCTTTCTTTTAAAGTTCTCGGGGATTCATAACAAGTCCATCTATATGAATTATGATTTATGCCCCTACTTTGCAAACAGGGATTAGATTTTCTGTGGATTATTCTGTGGATTCAACCCGATTTCCATTTTATTATCCGGCAGAGACCAAACGTCAAAGTCCACTAATGAATCGACCACTATAGCGACTGTTTGATGCATTTAAGCTTCTATATGCCAAAATAGAACCAATTTTTTCTAAACTTAATCCTTCCAGCTGCAATTCTTAGAAAATGAAAAACAATATCTTTCTTTGTCATCTGACAATTTTTTTTTTCGTAGTGACAGGGCTCGATTGTGTGACCTATGGCTCGATCGATTAATTTAGCTCAAACGTGAAGCATGATTTTCACTAGCGACGCAATCGCAAGCATATAGTAAAAGGAAAGGAAAGGAAAGGAACTTTATTTAAGTGTCTAGTCGTTCTAGCGCTGGAGCGCTAATTGGGAACACTGTAAACTAAAATTAACAATGAAAGTAAATCAAGTCAAATGTTAATTAAAGAAGGAGAGAGGAAACCGGAGTACCCGGAGAAAACCTCTCAGTGCAGAGTAGAGAACAAACAAACTCAATCCACATATGACGCCGAGTCCGGGAATCGAACCCGGGCCACATTGGTGGGAGGCGAGTGCTCTCACCACAGCGCCATCCCTGCACCCCTATCTTATCCTTATCCTAAGTGAAAACGAACGTCGACATAACCATAAAAATCAACAACGGCCTCCGCCATCTCGTTGAAATGCTCAGACGAAGGGAATCTCAAAGGAATGCTTTTATTTGCCAGATAAAACAACTTGCTGTGTTTCTTTTTCACACAACGTTAGAAGCGAACGCAAACATAAGTGTAAGCACAAGTAAAGAGACAATTTTTTTTATCCTTTTGCATGTGTTTATGCTAGCGTCAACCCCGCTTTTACGGTGAAATTAGCGCTGTTATTCTTGCGCTTGTGTTTGCACTTGTGCTTGCGTCGCTAGTGGAAATCAGGCTTTAGGTACTGAATGTCCGTGTGCATTGCAGACCTATTTGAACTTCATTTGTTATTAATAGTCTTGTTAAATGAGATAACAGAAAACACGCCCAGAAGATGAAGTTGCTTTTGGATACAAATCAAAACTGACCATAAGACATGTTTTCACTCTCCAGCTTAAGACTCCCCGTTTAAGCCTAACTTTTAGCAAAAGAATATGAGGTAGGAGAGCCAATCCCTACTCCCAAAGATAATTATCTGAGATCTATTTTTAGATCGCGCCCATGCTGCGATGGTTTTTTACCTCTCCTTACCATGACCTCGCTGTCGACTTTCACATCACCAACTGACCAATAAGGTGTCGTCTTTCAAATGACCCAAGCAGTATGACAAGGCACTAATAATAGAAGGACCAAATATGGGAGATTCGCTCTCTTACCTCATTCGCTCGTTTAGGGCCTGCCAGAGTAACTCTTGTAAGAGATAAACGTTTAAATTCAGCGTATCTTTCTTCTCTTTTCGTACAACGTAACCCTGGCTGGTTCATTTTCTAAACATTTCACTTGGATATCACCGCCCGAGCGACTCCTGATATTGTGACAGTCCTTTCAAAACAAATTAACCCCAGACACGGGTCCCATGGAACCACACTGCCGGTTGAAGTATTGTCGTATGCTTTTTTGTGCTGACCGGAATCGATAGCAAATTAACCACACAATGCATACCCTATCGAGCCTCACATTACGGTTATGTGATGTTTGTCTCACAGGATATTAGGGAGCTTTAGATCGGAGAAGGACGAATACCGGAAGTGATGAATTTCGCGTGTCTGTAAAGTGGTGTCTCTAAGATTCATTTTTTTAAACTAATCGTCAAGAAAAGAAATGTATATTTAAAATGCGGTTTATATATGTAAGATAGCAGTGATCCTCGAACTTAACTGATCTCTAAAGCCACACGGTTGGGAGCAGGTCGCTTTGTTGGGCTCATGTGTTCCCGTGAAAGAACTGATGAATGAAAGAAGTTGAATTTGAGGCCGCCTGAATTTCTCGGGTGTCCACAAAGTGAAGGAATTGCTTAAATGACATACATACTTCCTTAATTGACCACTCACCATAGGGGCTTTTCAGAGCCAATCAAACACAATCACGACAGAACAGAACATTTAACAACAACTGTTAAGAATCCCAACTGGCCGGAGGCAAGCCATTTGGCTATTTACAAGTGCAGCTGAGAAGTTGAACCAGGGACTACCAAGAACTAATTCAACGAGTGGTCAGAACGTTTCTTGAACCCGGAATTGTCCATGCAGTTAAGTGCGAGAATCACTTCTATCTTTCGCGGTGAAAAAATATTTAGCAACATAAATACGGTAGTTGTCAAGACAAGTTAAATAGGAAATAATCTCACTTACGTTTCCCGTTCGTGTCTCAAAACGTGGAATGCTCAAGCTCCCTATCGACGTGATGCTTGACAATTGACGCATAGACGTCAGTGGTTTGCACATCACGTCATAGCATAGGCAGCCCAAGTTCGCGTCACTAGAGAGCGTGTAATAATTAATTACTAGTGGGAAGATGACCTTTGAGTGCAAGCGGTGTTGCGTTACAGGCAGCCGTTGAGAATTTAAACGCCTTATAAGACTTTGTATGGGAAATAAAATACCGTCGATTATGAAGCCTAAAAAATGCTCAATTTTAAGATCATTCAAGAAAATGAATAAAACTGACTCACCTCTGGTGTATTCTTGTGCGTTTTGGTGCTTATTTTACAGGCAAGTCAAGGCAGCACACTAAGATTTCGACCGTTGTCAGGTCAGGGGCGGTTTGCGCCTCGAAAATCCATCCCAGCTGCGATTTTGTCACGAAAAGCCAAAGTCGTATCATTTGCGAACCTCAGTGAATGTTTCGTCGTCAAAATCCCCACGCACTTGGCTGGAAATGAGCATTTTCTGCTTCCGATTCCACGATAGCTGATGAATTTAACGGCTGATGATCTTGTGAATGGTCACGGAGCTTGGGTCCGAGGTCAAATTAACTCCACCCGATGAAGTACAGTCATTTCATGTACAACACTTACCCCATCCCCACAGCGGCGCTCGTAAGGTTCGCAAATGTTGGGGCTTCAGCTTTGCGTGAAAAAATAACTGTTAAGAGCAAATGTCCACAAAAATCAAATATAGTCCGGTAAGACTTGAAAATTTAAATTCGCCCTACTTTTGCATATAAGTAGGCATCATTAAAAGTAGCAACGCCATGCGTTTTCTTTCCTTAAATATTTCGGTATTTCCGAGAAAAACAAGATTTTCGATTTCACGTGCTGGCATCCAGTTAACGAGTCCCAACCGTGCTGAAAATCGATCATTTTCATTCGATTCGCGTGTCGCATTTATTTAACGCAGAAAAGTTGTAATACAACCAACTTTTTGCTTAACTCTTCCTTGTCCAAAAAAGCACAATTACAGGAAAATTGGTTTAATCTAATTATTTGGCGGTTAACAAAAGCAGAGTGCCCTCAGACGTAGAGTTCGCCGGTGGGTGAAAAGAATTGACATTTTGACTATGTGCCATATCTCGGAATTCCAAAAGATTTTAGATTCTAATTATATAAGGATAGGTCTTCCAATATATGTAACGTTTAGTTTGGGTAAATGAATAAGCACTCGAGCTCGTCAAAAAATTATTCAAATCGTACAGAAAAATCAAAATCATGCCAGTAGTCGAATGCGTGACCAAACATTACCCCCGTATTTATAATTAATGAAATCCCTTCATTTCGAAATATCTGCATTACTTAAGCACACTGCAACATAAATATGTTCACTTTAGCTCGGATATGATATCTTGACTGTCAAACAACGTTTCTCTCCGGTCATTTCTTCAATGGCGTTCCGGTAAGTTTGTAAGACGAGAACCTCCGTAACGGGCATCTGTTTGGTAGATTTAACCACAAAAAGCAATTTTGCGAAGTCCCTATGCAACCTGTACCTTGGTGGTTCATTGTATTGCTCGATAGAATCACTCAACCTGCTTTGAAGCAGAAATAGCCAGGGACAACGAATAAGCCACATGTGTGAGGGGAGGGGATGAAGAAAGAGGGCAAATACCCCGTCCCCGGGAACATTGACTTCCAACACCTCTGCAGTTTTTTATCAATCAGTGAATAAAACGTGCAACTGTTCAGTATTTTAATACAACTGTAAGACGTCAAGAACAACAGGACGTGTTATTTCCTTATATTTTGTTTTTAACCGTTTGCTAGAGGATAGCGTGACATTAAATATGTTGTTGTATAAAAACCATTATGTTTTGACTAGAATAACGACAATCCTGTTAACAGTGTTTAGAATAAAACAATTACCAGTTTTAGAAATCTCACAACTTTAATATTTTATCTCAATACGTTTTAAGCTCGGAAGATCAGTCTCGAAGATCGCATCATTTTAATTCGGAAATCTTAAGTATTTTAACTCCACTTTCATGAATTTAAGAAAAAAGCTAGGCTAGTTTTTAATGCGAAATAGTCGTGTTCACGTCAGTGATTGTTTTGTGATAAACAAAATATAGTTCACCTTGCCCCTTATATGTATATGCTTACAAGTGATGAAGAAATCATTACCTAAATTTGAGAAAACATACCTTAAAAAACATCTGCAAGTTTCTCTCGTCCCTGACGGACAAGCCATTCATCGACAAACGCCTCGTCTTTCCCAATGAACTCATCCATGGAACTTTTGAAAACACGTGTGTCAAATGACCGGGGTTTCGTCCCAGGGTACGCAAATGCCCAGCCCCCGAGCCGCGATAAAATTGCGAATGCCCCACCCCCGGGACTGACAACGTGAGCAGACACCCCGCGGTTGCCCGGGGGGAGGGGAAGTGGGCACTGCTGGAATTGACTGATGCATTAGAATTTTAGAATGAGGATTTGGAGGACATCGGAGAAGAGTCAGTCGCAGCTGGTCAATTTCCAATTTTTTTAAATTCAGGCTTTGCTGGTCAGTTTTTGATTTTGATTTCTCTGACGCTTTATTTAATTTTC
>NC_090875.1:34928765-34933765 GCF_036669935.1 Montipora foliosa
GACGCAAGGCAAAAAGAAAAGAAATCTCTGCTAGCGGGGAATTAGAGCAGAAGCTTGCAACCTGCGCTGTTTTTCAATCTTCTGGTTCATTTTGGCTTCTTTGATGCTAGCCTCCCCGCAGACGTCCTTTGGGAACGAACCGCAAAGAACATCTGCGGGGAGGCGACTTCGATGCTTCTTTTATCCCTTATGTAAACTTCATCGCAGCTTCGTGAAATACAAATGGGAAAAGCTGTCAGGCTGAACGGAATGGTCAAGAATCCGTTCAATATGAGTATTCCGATTGAAAAAAAAGACATTTGGCGTCTACGAAAGGATCTCGCGCGTCGTATATCTCCTTGCGTGGTCTCTCATCCAGATACAAACCCTACCCGACAGAGCTTAACTTTTGCGAACCTTCTCACAAAGGAAGAGCAGCAAATCAAACGGTTTGCTTACATATTGACCTCTTACATGCTGATTTTGTTGATTCACAAATCTTTCTCATGAATAGTCAACACTTCGCGCTTCAATTCGCTGTGAAAAACACATTTAACTTAACTCGGAAATGATCAACATGCTCGATGTCAATGTTATGTATTTCCTTCAATCTTTCTGGGTTCTTAATTTTACGAGTAACCACATGTCCTCTAAGGGTACTATTTTATGTTATATCGTTTCCTTAGAAACGATGCGTGGTTATCTTTACCACAAATTGGGAGTGTACTCAAGGGCAAAGTATATATAGCTTCAATCAGTCACATGAATAATAGTACTCCGCACTTCTTAAGGACGGTGCCTACTTTTGTTATTGCGCACACTTTCAGCGCATCTCGAGATACTCAGGTTTCCTATCGGTGATGCTTACTAATACAGGGATATTTTTGCACAGTTTAAAACTAACCGGAAAAAGTAGGTCTTAGTAAGTACTCTAGGTATCCAAAAAGGAAACTGGGGTAGCCTAGCATTTTTGACTGACAGATAATTAAGTTTCAATTTGAGAAAGGACGCCATACATTGTTTGTATTTTAGAGCTTTAGTTTTTACAAATATTATTCATGAATTATCTTTGGAAAATGCTTGGTTACCCTCAATTTTCTTTTTGGATTTCAATAACACTTGTTAAGAGCTACATTTCCAGCATAATCATAAACCGGGGCAAAAATATCTTTGAATTAGGGCGCTTTCCTTTTGTCAGAACTGGCCCGCCAGGCCAGTCAGTTTGCAAGGAAAATGCAACAATTTGAAGGAACACTTAGAAGATGATCCCTCGTATTCTTCTGGAGGAGTATATGTCATCCTCGAAGTAAGTTAATTAGAAAGCGTTGTAGAGGTAGTCCTTCCTTTTGCCCAGTCTGGCCGGTCAGCTCTGTCAAATGGAAAGCGTCCTTAGTAAACACCGTCTCTAAAACCATCTCAAGAAGTATATGCTCGTATCCTCAAACTAATTTTCCCTTTCTTTTCTCGAGTGGGGTCCGGAAGGGGGTCCACTTTGGGGTCCACGTCTTGTAAGACCAGAAGCACACGACCTTGAAGCGTGCAATTTTGTATTTTTTTCCTTGGAACAAAGCTAGGGATTTTAGGATACCAATACAAAAATAAGATCGAAATTGCACGCGCGAGAAAATGCACGGGCTGGGTTACATCCAAATAAGGAAATTTTTAAACTCAAAATAATTCAGCTCTGAAAAATCTGCCTACAATTCCACGCACGAACCGACCATTACTGAGTATCTGCCATCCTCTCGGCAGCATTTCAACTATTTAGGTAGACTAATGCACTATAATGTTCGTCCTATCTATCGACGTCGCGATGAGAAATTCCTAACGGATAAGTCCATTTTTTATCCTTTGAACATATTTTTATGTGTTTCTCAGATTTATGATTTCTATTTGATTACTGTCCGAGGTCTGGTGTCGAAACACACCTACGAATCGCACTACGATCGTGATTATTTGGTTCATTTAAGCTTCTACGTTGTTAATTAAGACAATTTTTTTCTGTCGGTTTTTTGCGGATTCAAGTCGAGATGCATTTTATCATCATCCGAGACCTATCGTCTAGTTATTACACTAATGAGTCGACCACCATATCGACTGTTTGGTGCATTTAAGCTTCTATACTGTAACCTTAGTCTTTCCGGCTCCAAATCTTAGCAATTGAAAAACAGTAACAGCGACATGGCTGGATCTTGTGACATATAGGCCCTCCCAGGGGAAGGGGGGGGGGGGGGGTGGTCCTTTTTCGCCTGTTCCCTTTAAAAATTTGCTCATGTTCCCTTGTTCGATTCCCGAAATTACTTCTAAACTTGTTCTCAGCTTTTTGATCCCTAAAATGTTCCCTTGTTCCCTAAGATATTTTGCCTTTGTTCCCGTTTTTTAGTTCAAGCTAGCCATGTTTCCTTGTTCTCTAAAAGCCACCCAACGATAACAAACGGGACTGAAAAAAGGAGGCCGCGCAAATACTGTAAGAGATATGGACCTGTAAGAGAAATAAAGAACCCTTTCTACAAAACTTTACAAGTCCAAAATCTCGAAACATTGCGTCGGGTAAAATGTGTGGACCTAGATTGACTAATCACGTGCTGTACTTAGCTTAAATACACCAGTCACTACCCGTAATCCCGGCCCTCACAAACACCTACTGCAACTCAAGCCCTACCGCTCTAGTGACGTAGAAGTATTCAATTTCAGGCTTTTTTGTTACCACGCAATCGCCAGAACTTCCATATTTCATCTTCACCATGCAACAGACGCGAGAGAAATATACCATTAAGTTTATTTTGGACGTTTCGGCCGCAGACCGACGTAACATTACAAGCGAGAATATTGGAGAAAAGCCAAAACTAGAAGACAAAGTTACGGCTTGAAAATGCGTGACTGCAAGAGGCTAGGGACCCAAAGACTTGGAAATGGAAAGCCTGAAAACTTAACGACATTATCCGTCCTTGGCAGTGGTGCGCTGCAGTTCAGGCAGGTTGTGCAGAAATGAGCAATACTAACAACGTTTGTGTAGTCAGACAACTTCTGAATGCGTGTGTCCGAAAATGAGTGACTGTTCAACTCCTAGTATAGTTATTGCTGTTTTAGGGGTAGACTCATTAAAGATTAAAGATTAAAGGTCTGTAAACCATGCAACTGATCAAAGCCAAATCGACAGTAATGAGCTCTCTCCACGTCGAGATTTTGATGCTCTCTTTATTGAACTAGTATAGGTGGAAAACCTAACTAACATAAAGGACAGAGGAACCACACGCCTGAACCGAAGCATCTGAATAAACAAATCTGGATCGTTAGGAAGGAGATAGCCAAGGCGAATTATAATTAAGAATCGAAATCGACGTTAACTTAGTTTCCAAAACGCTAATTCATCACACGACTGGTCCGTTAAAGTTGCATTGGCATACCACGATTGTAGGTGTAAACAACATCCTGCATGCAATTTTCTCTTGACGTAATCCTAGCCGCAGTTTCCACGCAGGGTAAAAAAGATAATCTGGCCTGCTACAGAGGCTAGAGAACTGGCGACGTTAACAACCATAACGTCCCGCGTTCGTTGAATAGTATCAATGTGGCTTTTGAGCAGCGCTCAGACATACATTCTTTATAAGTATCCAGTGCAATACCCAACCAAGTGATAACTTTCTTCAGTTCCCGTTGGGACTTGTCCTAAAAAAACACTAAAGGAAGTCAGCGCTAACTGCCTTTAATCTTTAATCCTTAATCGGAATACTTCTACAACAGCAAAAACTATACTAGAAGTTTAAGACAATAACACTAAGTAAATAAATGAAGAAATAAAATAAAATATATACTCCGGGAGAACAGCCAGATAAGATTCCTCTGGGAAGTCCGAATCTTGAGTTCGCCTTCTTGCAAATATTGTCACAATGCTAGTTCCAGGATAGATTATCAGTGATTTGCAAGCTTAAATAGGTTGTAGGAGGTACTTTTCAAATAACCTTACTATTCAAAGAATCCTTAAAGGCAACAGGAGTTTCCTTACGAGTTATCCCAAGATGAAAGCACTTAGATACATCAAAGTTAAGTTGCCAGGTCTTCCACCAAATATACAGATCTTCCTGGAGAGCTGGGCAGTCCTGCAAGGTAACCCTCTGTACACAACAAAGTTTACCGCAAACAGGCGTAAACTTGATTGAATAGAAGAAGATATATCATTTATAAGTAAAAGAAATAACAAACTGCTGATCTTGGCTTCGTATTGTTAGCTCCCGCTCCTAAGCCATCATCAAGAAAAAAGACAATGAAAATACCTTTACTTCTCCACCAAGTCAATAAGAAGCTTGAGTAACTAAGTAAATAAGTACAGAGCGGATGATAAGCCAGAAGATATAACTGCAAACTGGAGATATTTAAACTTTTCCGTTGCCAAAATGGCAAGAGAAAGCTAGGAATCTACGGTCATGATCAGAGAAAATTTCCAAGTGGAGATAATCAGACGAAGTCAAAACTAGACAAAAAAAACCTTTAGAAATGATCTTCAGGGTAGTGGAATGTCTTCAAACTAGAAATTTTTGCTTAAAGACAAAAAATTACCTGCCTCAAATCCAGTTTAGATCTTTTCTTCCCGAAGCTTGAACAGATACTGAAAGACGATTAGCGATCTCATGTTGACAAAAAAGCAGTTTAACACATCGACTTGCTAAAAGCTCAGAAATAGCGCCAGAAACAAATTCTGTCTTCTGCTGGGCTGAATTTTAGTTTGGACTCACCTTAGATGGAGGCATACCACACAAAGAAATTTTATAATCACCACAGATATGCATGACACTTAAGATAAATCCCGGGGCACATAGTTTAACCCTTTCATCATGGCCTTTGGACAAAATTTATGCCGCGCGAAGCGAGAGCTCACTGGAATGGTTCGAGGCGCGTTCGCTACGCTCTTTGCAAATTTTAATCTCTTCAATATATTAGTCTTTGAATCTAAATACTCATTAGTAAAACAGTCAAAAGAAGGACTAAAACCAAAATTGGACATCACTACACCTTCGACTTGA
>NC_090875.1:34953765-34966265 GCF_036669935.1 Montipora foliosa
CTAGCATAACCCCTCCTTCTCTTCTGTTAGTTCGATCTCTTCTAAATATAGAGTAACCGTAAGGTAATATCTCTTGGTCTAACACAGAGGAATCCAGCCATGTCTCGGTAAGCTCAATGATGTCCACATTATCAGAGTAGATGGTAGCATGAATTTCCTGGAGTTTGTTTCTTAAAGAACGAACGTTTGCCAGAAGGAACTTCAGGCTGCAATCATCCCGAAAACCAGTACTTCTGTTCAAAAATAGGACTGGGCCATATTATTTATTGACGATACAGAGTCGTACATGACGGGAAGAGCACCTAGGAGACACTTTGTACGCATCCAGGATGAGTCTCTGGTGCGATAAATTATATAATCTTTAAGAGATAAACCAGTTCATTTGTAATGAAATCGCAGGTTACAAGATTTGCACATTACGGTCCGGTGATTACAGGCAATCGATTTATCACAAACACTACATTTAGGCTTCGCATTTCCAGCAATAGAAGGACCAGGATTCGGTGATATGTCACCACATGATAGAATAAGAAGAGAGGCACTCCATTTTGCCAGCAGAGCAGGTCTAGCCAGATTCAATAGCAAGATAAGTTGTTTTGAAGCTGGAATGCAGGACGTCTTGACCTTGTATCGAGTAGTATTAACGTGTAAAGCCTTGAAAAACGAATCAGTTACTTGCGTTCCGATAAAAGAAACCGCTTAGTTGATTTGTGAGACTTGTTATCTCACCTTTCTTTACCTTATGGATACCGTGAGGCTTGAAAATGATGCGATGGGTTCTTCTTACAGCGTGACCGAGCGCCATGCTTCACTTCATATTACAATATTTTCTTAAAGGGCTAGGTCACGCTATTTTAGGTAATTTTGTTTACTTTTGCTATTAATGAGCTCTAAACGTCAAATTGGCAGAGCAAGAGTCTTTCATTTGCAAAATCACGGACACATAACAACTGAGAATGATTTTCCAGCTTTGTAAATGACATTTTGATATAGACTGATATAAATTTGAAAAAAGGTGGGCCGACGTTTTTCAAATTTACCCAAATTCAATCCATTTCAATACTCTCCAGTTTTGTCCATCCATGTCCCTTCTTGGCTTCCCTGTGTTTTGTTAGAGTTCTTCTATAGTTTTGAACAGTTATTTTGATATTTTAGTTAATTCTATGACCATTCGATCAGTGCTGAAATTGCCTAAATTTGCGTGACCGCGTGCGCGCCGAAGGCCGAAGGCGCGCTCGGAGCTCCGCTGAGACAATTATTCTACTCGGGCTTGCTGGATATAAAATGATTATAACCAGCACGGCGCTACGCGCCGCGTTGGGTATCTATCACTTCATATCCAAAGCGCCCTCGTAAAATAATTGTTAATTATACATGGTTGCAAGGGAGTGGCAAGCATAGTCAATGACCGAATTGTTCATGGGGTAAATGCTGGAGAGCACAATAGGAATCTACATGCAGTTTTACAGCGCCTGAGAAAGAGTAGTTTGACCTTAAATGGAGCCCAATGTCAATTCAGATTACACAAGTTGACATTTTCCGGACATGACCTGGGTTGCGAAGGGGTCTCGCCGAGTTAAGAGGAGATTGCCGCGGTCGTGAATGCACAACCCCCCAAAGAATGCCTCAGAAATGCGCTCATTTTTACAGCTAGACCAGTATTCATCAAAGTTCATTTCGAGCTTTTCAAAAGTTGCTGAACCTCTACGAAAGCTGTTGGGAAAGGATCAAGCCTTCATTTGGGGTGCGAAGAACAAAAGGCATTCGAAGAGCTCAAAAGTCTCGTGACATCAGCAAAAACACTGGCTTATTTCAGAGGGGAATGCAAGACGAGTAAGGTATCAGACGCAGAACCATACCGCCTTGGAGCAGTGTTACTCCAGTCTCAAGAAGGTAAATGGAGAGCCTTGCGTAACCTTGCTGAGGTCGAAAGACGGTACGCTCAGACAGAGAAAGAACCTCTCGCCCTAGTATGGACATGTCAACGGTTCAAGTTGTATGTGTATGGTCGTGACTTCGCACTAGAGAGGGAAAACAAACCTGTGGAGTGTATTTTTAGAAGTAGATCCAAACCAGCGGCAAGAATCAAGCGATGGCTTCTCCCTTTGCAGTGCAACAACTACCAAGTAGTGTACCAACCCGACAAAAGCAAGATAGAAGATGTGGGGTCCAGATTGAATCAGCGTGATCTCAAAGACTCGAGCTATGAGAAAGAGGTTTTTTTCCCATTTGTAGCTTAGGAAAGCACGCTACTTTGCTTAATTAACGCCAAGTGAGATTGACAGGGAGACTGCAGACGACCCGGAACAGGCTAGTGTCCGCCACTACGTCCATACTGGAGACTGGTCTCAGTGTTCTATGCCATGATATATATGTCAAGTATGAACTGTGTAAACTCGGATAGTTGGTGTTGCACGGATATAGAATTGTGATACCCCAAATTTTGCTAAAGGCGGTGTTAGAGTTGGGTCATGAAGGACACCAGGGTATGGTGAAAACGAAGAGTAGACTTAGACAAAAATGTGGTGACCTAAAATGGATAGAGATGTGGAGCGAATGTGCAGAGGGTTTCATGGCTTTCAAGTCACGGGACAGTATTCACCACCCGAACCAATGCAGACGACGGAGCCACCCACGGAACCGTGGCAGAATGTGGCAGTCAACCTAATGGGACCTCTGCCCGGTGGGGAGAATTTGTTAGTGGATGTTGATTACTACAGTCGTTTTTTTCGAGGTAGTAGTCATGAAGTCAACTACTACACACAGGATCAACGCTACCCTAATGGACATTTTTGCCCGATTTGGAATCCCCTACATGTTAAAGACTGATAACGGTGCGCAGTTCGTGAGTGGATAATTTGAAGGGCTTCTACACGAATGCGGAATTGAACATCGAAAGTCATCACCTCTCTGGCCACAGGCGAATGGTGAGGTAGAAAGACAAAACAGGACAATGCTGAAGTCCATAAACGTTGCAGCTGCAGAAGGAAAAAGATGAATTGATGAACTACCGAAATTTCTGTTGGCATACAGGCCCCGGTTGTTCGAAGGGTAGATAACGCTATCCACTGGATAAGTCAATCGGTTTTGCTAGTGTTTATCAATTCAATTCAATTCAATTTATTATGCACTAGGGTGCAGGGATGGCGCAGTGGTGAGAGCACTCGCCTCCCACCAATATGGCTCGGGTTCGATTCCCAGACTCGGCGTCATATGTGGGTTGAGTTTGTTGGTTCTCTACTCTGCACCGAGATAACTGCTTAAGGACATTTAGATCAACATATTTCCGTATCTAATAAAGTATTCCTAAATTTTTTGCTAGTTTGTTGTTTACATGCTGAATCTGAGGTTCCCAATTTAGATGTTCATCAATGTAAACTAATACGTATTTAACCGAAAATGACCTACGTTCAATATTATTAATATTAATATGAACAGTCTTCCTTGCTGACGAGATTAGCATATAGCGTGTCTTTTTAAAGTTAACAGACAGCTTGTTAGATGTGCAGTACCTCAAAACTAGTGCTAGTTCGTTGTTGACAACAGATTCCAGTTCGTTTAAACAGCTACTCGAGAGAAACATGTTAGTGTCGTTACCAAATATTCTAAACGAAAATCCAGTGGAAGAATTTGGGAGATCATTAACATAAAGCAGAAATAACAGTCCCTAAGGTAGAACTTCGGGGTATCCCACAAGCTATTGTTTCCGTATTTGATCTAAAGTCTCCAATTTAAAAATACTGTAACTGTAATTTAAAAAAGTAATTTTCAAACCAATTATATGATATTCCTCGGATTCCATAGGCGTAAAGCTTAGAAAGCAAAATATTCTCGTTAACAGTATCAAATGCCTTTGAGAGATCTAGAAAAATGGCACATGTGATTTGCTTATTATCAATGGCCATGTTGAGACTGTCAGTAATTTCTACGGTAGCCTGTTCAGTTGTGAAGCTCTTTCTAAAACCATATTGATATTTGTAAGGTATATTATTTTTTTCAAGGAAGGCATACAGTTGATTATAAATTAGACGTTCTAGAACTTTAGCAAATGGAGATAAGGTAGCAATAGGTCACGTCACCACTCTTATATATTGGTGTAACTTGGAAAATCTTGAAAGCATCAGGTACTATGCCGGTTGCTATAGACTGGTTGTGGCTCGGCAGCAATTTTAATAAGCTTATTTGGAATATCTGTGCTTTCTGCACATCCAGGCTAGAGAATAGACTGCTCACTTGAGCTTCTGTGACTGGAGACATAACAAAACTAGACAAAGGGGTGTTCTTGATAAATTGCATTCATTTGGGTTTTCATGATTTTGTGGTATAGTACTATCCGCTTAATAGTGATTTATCAGGTGGATAGCGCTCTCCACCTTTTGAACAACCGAGGCCAGGTCAACACCTCAAGTCTCCACTGGTGCCACACCCGCATCTCTGATGTTTGGGAAGGAGATTAGAACAAAACTACCGGAGTTACGACTGGAGAGATCTTTGCGTGATGAAAGTTTGAGGGATAAAGATTGGGAACAGAAGGTGAAGCAAAAAGCATATGCAGATGGAAACCGTGGCGCAGTACCACGTCCCATTGTCCTGGCAGATCAAGTTGTCCTATAAAGAACACTAGGGAGACAGGAAAACTAGCTCCGAAGCTCAAACCAAGTCGTACACAGTCCTAACGAATGAAAGACATCAATTAACCATGGAGTCCAGTGAGGGAGCTGCTTACAAGAGAGATAGTTCGTCGGTGAGGCCAGAGGCGGTGCGGCCAGTGGTTAGGACGTTTGCCTTGAGATCCGGAGATCCCGGTTCAAGACCCGCTCTGACTTTTCGTTGAATTTGATCCTGGTAGTTCCTGCATGGTTCAACTTCCCAGCTGCAAATGGTTTGCCAGGCTCCGGCCAGTTGGCATTCTTAACAGTTGCTGTTGTTCTTTTCCGTCGTTTCGTTGTGTTTCATTGGCCCTGAAAGCCCCTATGGATCGAGCTTTAACCAGTCAATGAACCGGTTCTAGCGAACGCAAAGGGTGCTTTCCTTTAAAATGATCCAAGATCACTTGGATTATGGTGCATCAAAGGAGCATATGAATCCTTTCCCAGGGTGGATTTGTCGGTTCCTTTGATCCTTTTTCGAATCATCCCAAAGGAACGCATCCAAAGTCTGAAGACGTCAGAGGTAGAGAGCCCTAGGCGCATCATTGAAAAAAATTATCATATTTGGGGAAATAGGAAAATTCTGTCATAGACCTACTATTCAGAAAGTTTGCCTATTTTTATGAATTTGTAGACGTAAAAATATATAGGAGTTAAAATGGTTTTGTGGATTTTCAAATGCGTAATTTGGTCTCTGTTCGACCTAAAAGCATCAAACTTGGACATACGGCTACTCTTAATGTTATCTTTCATTAGGTGGTGTCAATTTATCGATTGGTTTAAATTTGAAACTCGCTCCAGTTCCCTGCCCAATTCCGAAATGGCCTATTGACGTAATGCTCGACACAAGAGCATAGAGGTCAATAGTTTGTACATCACGTCATACCAAGATCTCACCTTAACTTTTGAACACAACTTTTTAATTTTTTAACACCCGGAGTTGTACAAACAACTAGTATTTCAAGTGGCCTTTGAAATTTGCAACTCTTCGTGACAAGTGAGTGAAGTAGCGAATTTTAATAATTTTCGATAAAAGCAAAATTGTGTTCTTTCGTCCTTCTTGTTGGGGCTCTTTGGCCCCTTTCATGTTGGATTCTATCTTAAGTTCGAAATGTTCGTAGTTTTTTTCAAAATCGACATTTTTGTTGTTTCTGCTGTGGGGTCCTTGACCTCTCCCATAGGGGCTTTTCAAGGCCAACAAACGTAAACATTGAAACATTACAGTTAAATAACCTATGGAATCCCAACTGGCCGGAGGCAAACCAATTGGCTAAATTCGGAGAGTATTTGAGGCAGGGACTATCAGGATCAAATTCAATTAGTGGTCAGAACGAGTCTTGAACTCGGGATGTCCGCAGGATATTACGGTTAGTGTGGTTAGACCACACTGGCTGCCACTTCAACTAGATTTGATCTCAAACAGCGCGTTCTTCCAGTTTTAGTCAAAATCGTCGTTTTCGTTGACCCATTTCAATTTTTCCACATTTTGGAATTTCATACTGGCATCCCGAAGTTCTCGCTGAGCTTCGTATGGATAAATTAAACGCTGTGTAAATACTCTCCCTAAAGAATAAAAAGTGGAGTGAGATAATTGCCTTTACTTAAGATGTTTGTTTACTTTTTATCGACATTTATGTCGGAAGGTCTTTTTTCATACACCGGAACCGGAGTTTTAAATTAAGAAGAATACCAGCTACTCTTTCTTAAACGAGACAGGATTTTTCTTCAGCAGATTTGTTTCTTTCCATCTAAAACCACTTTAAAATCATTTTAAAACTCGTTTCTCGCAAGAAACGAAAAGGGGAAGAATATAATTTTAACTGCTGCAAATAAAATATTATTTTTTCTAGAGAATACTGAGGGGTTCTTTTTTACATGTAAAATACATATAGGTGTCGCAGGTTTCCCCATTAAAGTGTTAACAATGAATTAGTCTTACTAATTCACTGCTTGTCTGTTCCAAACCCAAGTTTGATCTGATGCTTGAATCTTTTTAAAGGAAGCGCCATGCATCCAAACATAAGTAGATTTTCGAATGGGGGTACTGTGCAGTGTTAGCGATCGACCATATCACGGTTGCACTTTTTAACTAGTTTGAGCAAGGCTGGAATTCGACGAGGAATGGTACTGGGATTGATTAGTATTAACGCAAATTGCTCCAGGAGATTTTCTAACGCCGTTTTAATGTTTGACTCCTCGAGATCTTGAATATTTAATCCCATCAAAGCTTTGTATCTTGAACGTAATCCGCGGCCTTCCTTGCAATTGTTTCATTCCTTCCGCAACATCTTAACTTTTTTAAGATGTGCTTGAATGTTTCTTTATATTTGGGAAGTCTCCAAGCGTACAAAAATGGATTGATTGCAGAATTTGCGTACATGACAGCGACAGCGATAGAATACACAAGCATCAACAACGACAAATTGCAGGTTAAGCAAATGTACAATATCATCTGTACGACGAACCAAGGAATGAAACACAATAGAAATACAGAGATGGCAATTGCAATAGCTTTGCTCACGGTCCTTCCTCTCTGGAGTATCATTTGGCGAGGTACCCCTGCATGCTGGTCATCCAGTGCTTCGGTGCTGTGTGAATACTTGTGAAAGCAGTACAAAGTGAAAACGTTGATGACCACGATGCAGATGAGAATACAGAAGATTTGTACATTATAAAGAGTTCCCATTAGCGCATAATGCTTTCGCAAAAACGAGAACACAAACCCAAACAATAAAAAGTAAATCCAACACGTGAAAGAAACGATGCAGACTCGTTTACTCGTCACCTTGGCTCGATACTGGAGAGGAGTCACCACAGCAAAGAATCTGTCAATGCTGAGAAGAAGTATATGACCAACACTTACGTTTATTAACGTTGCAAAGAACTTTAAAAGACCAAATGGTGCTTTGGTGTACTTGTATAATAAGGCCCAACCCCAAAAGACAGCGAGTGGACAGGCAACCAGCCCAACCAAAAGATCTGCAACAGCCATGGAGAAGATGATAAAGTTTGAAGGCGAAGATCGAAGTTTTCGAAGAGGGTCCACCCAAACTGATAATACGACTAGAAAATTTCCATACGTTGTTATTGGAAACGAAATCATAGCCAGAACAGCAACAGTAGTGAAGATGGTTTCAGCATTATCGATATTGAGCCAAACTTGAACCAAAGCTTCTTCACTTGTCATGTTCCAATAGTCAAAGGTACCTCGAACAGCCGCCATGTTGTCTTAAACGAAATAAGAATTTTTAACTCTTCTCGGCTTTCAGCAGGACTAATGTTAAAATGATTGTCAGTATTAAATTGATGTAATATTGAAGTCAATTTGCATATTATCAACTCTTTTAAGGACACGTCAAAAACTGAAAACGGCATAAAATAAGAACATTTTGCCAGGTTCTGTGAGAGGCTCTTTCAAACCTTGTCCCTTCTTCTTCTTCTTCTTGATTAGCTTTGCTTTTTTCTGCGGACAATTTTATTTTGAAGATGTAAGGAAGATATCTGTTTCCAAACATTGCTTTTATTATTAAAATTTGCTAAACACAGGATCGAACGCTAATGGGGCTCTGGTTGGCGCATTAATGACAATGGGTGACGTCTACGATATCTTCCCTATTGCGCTATTTAACAGGAAGGTGCAAATAAAATCATCCTTAATTGAGTTTTTCAGTTCATTCCGGATGTAGCATCTGTTTTACTATGAAACAATTAATTTTATTTTACATTTTCACTGCTTTCTTTCTTGAAGACCATCGCGCACAAAAATAAAACATTCAACAGTTTATTGTCCTTCTACCATAGCTGCTTTTTTATAAGAACAATCAGGCGAGACAAACCAAAACTTTAAGAACACACCCAAGCTGAGGGTCGGTTAAGAACAGTTCTGTTTTGCTCATCCGTTTGGTTTCCGTAAGAACTATAAATAAAGGTAAATAAATGCAAAACTGTAGTCTAACATGACAATTTACTCAAATACTGAGGTACGTTTTTTAACGTTAACAATTTGTTTTTGTTATTGCACGATATACTAAAAAACAACTCAGTTTGTAGTTAAGCTTATAGAAGAATTGTGATTAAGCGCTAATGCAGAAATTAAGAATGGTTTCCTGCTGGCAGGTGTCTTTTCTTCTGAGTTTGCCGGGCTGACGGAAGGCCAAAAAAAAGAAACCTCTGCTCGCGGGGAATTAGAGCAGAAGCTTGCAGCCTGCGCTGTTTTTAAGTCTTCTGGTTCATTTTGGCTTCTTTGATGCTAGCCTCCCCGCAGACGTCCTTTGGGAACGAACCCCAAAGGAGATCTGCGGGGAGGCTACTTTGATGCTTCTTTGAAAACTTCATCGCAGCTTCGTGAAATACAAATGGGAAAAGCTGTCAGGCTGAACGGAATGGTCAAGATTCCGTTCAATATGAGTATTCCGATTAAAAAAAAAGGTATTTGGCGTCTACGAAAGGATCTCGCGTGTCGTATATCTCCTTGCATGGTCTCTCATTCAGATACAAACCCTACCTGACAAGGATTAACTTTTGCGAACTTTCTCACAAAGGAAGAGCAGCAAATCAAGCGGTTTGCTTACATATTAATCTCTTTCATGCTGAGTTTGTTGATTCACAAGTCTTTCTCGTGAGAAGTACAGCACTTCGGGCTTCAATTCGCTGTGAAAAACGCATTTAAGTTAACTCGGAAATGATCAACATTCTCGAAGCCAATGTTATGTATTCCCTTTTATTTCCTTCAATCTTTCTGGGTTTTGTATTTTACTAGTAACCACATTTTTAAACTTAAAAAAACCCAGCTCTGAAACAGAGTTAATGCTTCAAGGTCATGAGCTTCTGGTAAGAGCTATTAAAAATCTGCCTACAATTCCACGCACGAACCAAGCATAACTAGGTATCTATCTTTCTCTCGGCAGCATTTCAACCATTTAGGTAGTCTAATTCACTACAGTGTTCGTCTTGTCGGGATGAGAATTTCCTAACGGATACGTTAATTTTCCATCCTTTGAACATATTTTAGGTGTTTCTCAGATTTATGGACTCGAGGCGATTTTCATTTGATTACTGTTCGAGATCTGATGTCGAAACACACCTACGAATTGCACTACGATCGCGATTGTTTGGTTCATTTAAGCTTCTACGTTGTTAATTAAGACAATTTTTTTCTGTGGATTTTTTTGTGGATTCAAGTCGATTTGCATTTTATTATCATCCGAGACCTATGAAAAGTGGAAACGTATTCCCCGAACCAAATGCAGTGCCGCAAACACTTCGGGGTTTTAAGATATGTAATAGCGTACCAGTCGAACTGAATGTATAAAATTAAAAACAAAAATGACAATTAACTACAATTTAGGCGTAGAATGACTCAGCACTTGAGCACCTGTGTAACGTTGCAAACCTGACTGTATGCACTCATTTGGCGATATTAACATCTAAAAGATGAATACCGAAAGAGCCGCCCAACGATAACAAACGGGACTGAAAAACGGAGGCTGCACAAAAACTGCAAGAGACCTGGACCTGTAAGAGAAATAAAAAACCCGTTCTACAAAACTTTACAAGTCCAAAATCTCGAAAAATTGCGTCGGGTAAAATGTGTCGACTTAGAATGACTAATCACGTGCTGTACTTAGCTTTAATACACCAGTCACTACCCGTAATCTCGGCTCTCACAAACACCTACTGCAACCCGGAGAAAAGCCACAACTAGCAGACAAAGTTACGGCTTGAAAATGTGACTGCAAGAGGCTTGCAGTTAATCCGGCCTGCCAAAGAGGCTAGAAAACTGACGGCGTTAACAGCCATACTTTCCTGTGTTCGTAGAATAGTATCAATGTGGCTTTTGAGCTTATAGAATCAGCGCTCAGTTACAGACATGTCAGACATACATTCCCCATAAGTATCCAGTGCAATATCCAACCAAGTGATAACTTGCTTCGGTTCAAGTTCGGACTTGCCCTAAACAAACACTAACAGAAGTCAGCGCTAACTATAAGAGAAGTTTAAGATAATAACACTTAACTAAATAGATGAATAAATAAAATAAAATAAAATATATACTCCAGAGAACAGCCAGATAAGATTCCGCTGAGGAGACCGAAGGTTGAGTTCGCCTTCTTGCAAATATTATCACAACCATAGTTCCAGGATAGATTATCAGCAATGTGCCAGCCTAAATAGGTTGTAGTAGGTACTTTTAAAATAAGCTTGTCATTCAAAGAATACTGAAAGTCAACAGGAGTTTTTATTACGAGTTATCCCAAGATCAAAGCACTTAGATACGTCAAAGGTAAGTTGCCAGGCCTTCGACCATATATACAGATCTTCCTGGGGAGCTGGGCAGTCCTGCAGGGTAACTCTCTGTACACAACACAGTCATCCGGAAACAGGCGTAAACTTGATTGAAGAGAAGAAGATATATCATTTATAAGTAAAATAAATAACAAACTGCTGATATTGGCTTCATACTGTCAACTCCTTCTCCTACGCCATCATCAAGAAAATAGACAATGAAAATACCTATACTTCTCCACCAAGTCAATAAGAAGCTTGAGTAACCAAGTAAATAAGTACAGAGTGGATGATAAGCCAGAAGGCATAACAGCATTTAAACTTATTAAAACTTTTCCGTCGCAAAAATCGCGGGAGATAGCTAGGAATTTTACGGTCATGATCAGAGAAAATTTCCACGTGGAGATAATCAGACGAAGTCATAACTAAACAAAAAATCCTTTAGTAATGATCTTCAGGGCTGTGGAAATATCTTCACACTAGAAATTTTTGCTTTAAGACAAAAATTTAGGTGCCTCAAATCCAGTTTAGATCTTTTCTTCCTGAAGCTTGCACAGACACTGAAAGAGCATTAACAATCTCATGTTGACAAAAAAAGCAGTTCAACGCATCGATTTGCTAAAAGCTGCGCCAGACACAAGTTCTCTCTTATGCTGGGCTGAATTATAGTTCGGGCTCACCTTAGATGGAAGCATAGCACACAAAGGAATTTTGTAATCATCATGCATGACACTTCACTTCTCTTCAATATATTAGTCTCTGAATCTAAATATTCATCAGTGAAACAGTCCAAAGAAGTACTAAAACCACAATTGGACATCACTACACCTTCGACTTGACTTGGACAGCCGGCTGGTCGTTGTCCGGTATGAAACTTGCAAGACAAACGGACACTGTGCTCTCCAATGAGCGGGTTTGCTTTCTCCAGAGATTATCCTTGACTTAACTAAGCGAGGGGTCTTGGCTTCTTCTATCGTGTAAGACAGCTCAATATTAAATCGAAAGTGGTCCTCGTTTGCTTCATCCTGCATCGAAGTGGCTTTCCGAATGTCACTTTCTAATGTGTACTAAATATGTACTGGAGGACTCACTGTTGACACGATTGATGACGGACAATGATCTCTCAAGCATTTGCTTCATCGAAACTTTTGTTATCCTTAGAAAACTGTTGACTGAAACCATGTTGGATTCAATTTTAAGTACCGAATATTTGTGCTTTCCTCAAAATCGACATCTTCGCTGTTTCCGTTGCGAGGTCCTTGGATGCACTGTTGTTGAATACAATTGGCCTCTATCTAAAGTAGGATAATTTTGTTTGTTTGCCCCTTCAGATTTTGCATAAGCATTGTTTCCAGTTTCTCCTTAGGACTTACCTCCCTATTCGCCTAATCATCCGATTACTGCGAGTATGTTTCTTACAGAATTCGCCGAGTTCCTGGAATCTATCGTCATGACAACTGAGCCGCTGATAATGGCTGGTGATTTTAACATCCACGTCAATGTACCGTCGGACAACGTTGCTGTTCGTTCTCGACTTTTTTTTTTTTTTTTTTTTTTTTTTTACAA
>NC_090875.1:34971265-34981265 GCF_036669935.1 Montipora foliosa
TAGTGTTTGCTGACTTGCTTTCTTGAAGTCGCTGTGAGTTTTGGCATCTGCTTCTAGATCGTTAATACTGTCCCACGCAGACTGAAGGGATTTTTCTACCTCTTTCAAATTGGTTTTGATATTTTCGACCTCCTCTTTGAATTCGGCACTGAGGCGAGATATTTCGGATTTCAAACTTCCGAAGTGCTCTTCAATTCTATCTTCCATGCGTGCAAGTTTGTCCAAAATTTGTTTAAGCGATACATTTTCCTCGTTTGCTTCCATTTCGTCACTACTAAAACGGGAGCGATTTCTTTTAGGCGATGGTAGTGAATGAGAGGACGAGCTTGATGTCCTAGCTTGTCTTGCGCTTCTTTTAGACATCTAATATAGCTTCCCCAAAAGTTTGCATCACGGAGCTATACACACGCGTCCATCCGCCATTACACTCGTCCCCAGTCTCTTTTCTCGACTTACTTTCGTCAATGGGCTTACAGCAACACATTGATTTTCCAACTCATGTGTCTGGCAATATTTTGAATTTATTAATAACTCGATCCTCAGATTCTCGCCTTATACGAGATGTCCAACCTGATACAACTGTCACAGTTAGACCCCAAGTACCTTGGTACTCGGATGAAATCCGTGAAGCCAAGAGGGAGCGTAGGCGTGTTGAAAGAAGATGGAGGTCTACTGGGACTGCCGCGGATCTGGTATCATTTAAAAGAAAGAAAAATTATGTTACGCATTTGCTTAAAGAAGCCAAATTAGCTTTTCTCGCCGAGTTCATCGATCAAAACGCTGATCATCAAGGAAAGCTATTTCGAGCTGTGAAAGACCTTTTAGTGGAAAAGAATACACTATGCTTCTCAGACTATGCTGAAAAATCAGCTCTTGCAAATGATTTGGGGAGGTATTTTGTGCAAAAAGTTATTCGACTGCGAGATGAGCTTGATCAGTGTGCTGTCGCGGATGATACTGACACCAATAGCGATTTACCAACTCCATTATTTATAGAGACATTTACGCCACTGTCTGAAGAGGATGTGTGCAGGCTTATTGCAAACTCCAAATCTACATCTTGCTGCCTTGATCCTATTCCCACACCTTTACTAAAGTCTTGTATTGAGCCTCTTATCCCAGTGATTACGAAGATAATTAACATCTCGTTGGATTCTGGAATCTTTCCTGTAAACTGGAAAGTGGCTATGGTTATACCTTTGCTGAAGAAATTGGGTGCAGACTCAGAGTTTAAGAACTTGCGTCCCGTGAGCAATTTGGCCTACATCTCTAAGCTTTTAGAACGTGCTGTATTTAATCAGATATATGACCACATTGTCCGGTCAGGTCTTTATCCGCTGCTACAATCTGCATGTCGCCAACATCATAGCATACGGAGACAGCGTTAGTCAAGGTCGCCAATGATATTTTTTTTAAACATGAACTCGCAACGCGTTACGCTACTTGTCCTCTTGGATTTAAGTGCCGCATTTGACACGGTAGATCATGGAATTTTGCTTAGACGCCTGAGCACAAGCTTTGGTATACGCGGGAGAGCTCTAGAGTGGTTTTCGTCATACTTGTTGGGGCGTAGCCAACATATTCTGTTCGATGGGGTTAAATCAGATAGCTTCGATTTGCGCCTCGGTGTTCCACAGGGAAGCTGTCTGGGTCCGCTTCTTTTTGTGGTCTACGCCTCCAAGCTTTTCGAGATAATACAAGCGCACCTACCTGACGCTTATTGCTTCGCTGACGATACTCAACTTTACTTGTCTTTTAAGCCCGACAGTCCGACGGATCAGGCAGAGGCGGTGTGCGCCATGGAAAGATGCATTGGTGACTTAAGAAAATGGATGTACCAGGATGATTTAAAACTTAATGATGATAAGACGGAATTTCTTATTATTGGATCTAGACAGCAATTGATGAAAATTAATCCTTGTACGATCCGTGTTGGTACAATTGACATTAAAGTGCCCTTGTGATAAAAAAAAAATCACTTCCTTTTTTTCTTCAGATTTTGAAAATGTGTTTGCCTAACAACTGACTGGCAAAATTTTGACCTTTGATTTTTGTCCAAAGACCGTTTACTTTGAGCGCAGGTTTCATATTCGCGGTCCGCCATTACTCACGTTCAAAACTGACCGATTTGGCCTCAGAGGCTTGGATCCAGGGAAAAGTGACGTCAAAGGCTTACTAGCTTAAATTTTCAGCGTGTGAATGCAGCTTATTATATATGCAAAAGCGAGTTTAAAAGTCTGAAAGCCCAAAACTCCCGTGCTGCACATAATTCTGCGGCATACACATGCATTGCATTCTGAAACTAGTGAGCCTTCCACGTCATTTTCTCCTCGATCCAACTCTCTCAAGAACTTAAAGTTAGTAACGGCGGACCATTAAATAGGAAATTCCAGTTAAAATAAACAGGTGTCTTTTTTAAATCAAGGCTAAAAACTTTGGTCACTTAGTGTTTAGTTAAAATAGTTTTGAAATCCGATGAAAAATAAGAATTGATATTTCATCACAGGGGCACTTTAAGCCTGTGTCTGAAGTACGCAATCTTGGCTCCTGGTTTAACTCCAATTTCTCCAATTTCTTCTCTTAGTAAAAGATAAATTAGAAATGGTTCTTCACGCTTTTGTCACAAGCAGAATTGACTATTGCAATGGCCTTCTTTATGGACTTCCAGACTGTGAAATATCTCAACTGCAGAGGGTACAGAACGCTGCAGCCAGGTTACTAACTTCGAGCCGCAAATATGATCATATTATGCCCGTTTTGCATGATTTAAATTGGCTGCCAGTTAAGTATAGAATACATTTTAAAATTTTACTTTTAACTTTTAAAGCACTAAATGGTATGGCACCAGCTTATATTAGCGATTTAATTAATGTAAGAAAACATGCACGTTATTCACTGCGCTCCAATTCTAGCATTATTCTATTACATCCAGCTGGGAAAATGAAAAAAACCTTTGGTGACAGATCTTTTAGTGTACCTGCGCCTACACTGTGGAACGCGCTCCCTAGAAGCCTGCGCAATATTGATTCGATTTTAACTTTTAAATCTTGTCTTAAAACATATCTTTTTAAGTTAGCTTTTAGCCTTTAGCGCTTAATTACTTTATTATTGTTTAATTTAGCTTTGTACATATTTAGTATATTTTAATACTGTGATGCGCTTTTGATCATTGTATGTTAAAAAGCAATATAAATTAATAAATTATCATTATTATTATTATTATTATTATTATTATTATTATTATTATTATTATTATTATGACATAAATCAATGTCACACAGTCCTTGTTTACATTTAAAAAGGAAAATAAGATCAAAGTACTTTCTTCTAGATGCTAAGCAACTTTACCCTTTCCTCATATGGCTTATTCTTGAAAATTACTCTTGTGGCTGTACGCTGCACACCCTCCTCAATGATGTCGACAAAATACGCTTGATGGGTGACCAGACTTCGCAGGCAAACTCCAGGTGTGGTCTGACCTAATAAATAAACAACTTCAGAAAGATTTTTGGGTTAGCGCGATTTCCACAAGTTCTTCTGATGAGGCATAACATCCCATTGGCAATATTTACTTTAGTTAAGATGTGATCTCGCCATGCCAAGTTGTGAGTGACGATGATCCCAAGGTGCTTTTTTTTCCTTACATAAGGATATTTGGTTAGAACCAAGGTGGTATGTATTTATTATAGGGCTCCTCTTTTGGGTGATACAGAGGTATTTTCATTTACCTATATTAAATTTCATGTCCCAAATATCACTCCAGTTTGTAAGAGAACGTAGATCATCTTTCAAGATTTCACAATCCATTTGTGAAGATATAACTCTACAACACTTGGCATCATCAGTGTAGAGGGGAAGAATAGTATCAGGTGATAACTCTAAACTGATGTCGTTGATGTATATAAGAAATAAGATTGGTCAAATCAAGAAACCCTGAGGAGCCCCTGAGGTGATGACATTCCATCAATGATAACCAGGTGTCGTCTGTTCGTCAGGTAGTCCTCTATCCAACTTAAAAGTGGGTCACGGAAGCCATAAAATCTGAGCTTGTATATCAGCTTTTGGTGTGGTACCCTGTCAAACGCTTTGGCCATATCTAAATAAATGCTATCAATTTGATCACCAGTGTCCAATGTTGATGCCAGTAAATGCACATGCTGTAGCACTTGTGTAACGCAAGATCTATTTGGTCGAATACCATGTTGTGATGGATTCAAAACATGGTGCGGGTGGACATAAATTCTCGAAAACACGCATTTCTCGAGAACTTTCGACACGACTGAAAGTAAGGCGATTCCTCTATAATTAGTGACATTGCTCTTAGGGCCTGATTTATGAACTGGAATGAGATTGGCATCTTTCCATTTCACTGGAAGTTTCCTGCTAAATAGTGATTGGTTAAATAAACAGGTCAAGGGAACAGCTATTTCACAAGGGAGTTCTTCCAAAACTCGTGCATTTATTTCATCTCGTCCTGGACTATTGGATGGATCCAAGTTCAACAATATCTTTTGAACTTCATCAGTAGAAAGCGTGATGAAAGATAACTCGCTCATATAAGGTACAATTGGATACAGTGCCAAAGGCGAGGGCTTCAATGGCCATGTTGAGACTGTCAGTAAATTTCTAGGGTAGCCTGTTCAGTTGCGAAGCCCTTTCTAAACCCATATTGATATTTGTAAAGTATATTATGTTTTTCAAGGAAGGCATACAGTTGATTATAAATTAGACGTTCTAGAACTTTAGTAAATGGAGATAAGGTAGCAATAGGTCTGTAGTTCCCTGTGTCAGTAACGCCACCACTCTTATATATTGGTGTAACTTGGAAAATCTTGAAAGCATCAGGTACTATGCCGGTTGCTATAGACTGGTTGTGGCTCAGCACCAATTTTAAAAAGGTTATTTGGAATAACTAATGATCCTTTCTGCACATCCAGGCTAGAGAATAGACTGCTCACTTGAGCTTCTGTGACTGGAGACATAACAAAACTAGACAAAGTGGTGTTCTTGATAAATTGCATTCATTTGGGTTTTCATTATTTTGTGGTATAGTACTATCCGCTGGATAGTGATTTATCAGGTGGATAGTGCTATCCGCCTTTTGAACAACCGAGGCCAGGTCAACACCTCAAGTCTCCACTGGTGCCACACCCGCATCTCTGATGTTTGGGAAGGAGATTAGAACAAAACTACCGGAGTTACGACTGGAGAGATCTTTGCGTGATGAAAGTTTGAGGGATAAAGATTGCGAACAGAAGCTGAAGCAAAAAGCATATGCAGATGGCAACCGTGACGCAGTACAAAGTCCCATTGTCCTGGGAGATCAAGTTCTCCTATAAAGAACACTAAGGAGACAGGAAAACTAGCTCCGAAGTTCGAGACCAAACCGTGCACAGTTCTAACGAATGACAGACATCAAGTCCAGGGAGGGAGCTGTGTACAAGAAAGATAGTTCTTCGGTGAGGCCAGAGGAGGTGTGGCCCAGTGGTTAGGACGCTTGCCTTGAGATCCGTAGATCCTGGGTTCAAGACCCGCACTGACTATTCGTTGAATTTGATCCTGGTAGTCCCTGGTTCAACTTCCCAGCTGCAATTGGTTTACCAGGGTCCGGCCAGTTGGGATTCTTAACGGTTGCTGTTGTTATTTTCCGTCGTTTCGTTGTGTTTCAATGGCCCTGAAAGCCCCTATGGACCGAGCTTTAACCAGTCAATGAACCGGTTTCAGCGAACGCAAAGCGTGCTTTCCTTTAAAATGATCCAAGATCACTTGGATTATGGTGCCTCAAAGGAACAGATGAATCCTTTCCCAGGGTGGATTTGTGGGTTCCTTTGATGCACCGTGATCTTGGATCAGTGATCCTTCATCGAATCATCCCAAAGGAACGCATCCAAAGTCTGAAGACGTCAGAGGTGGAGAGCCCTAGGCGCATCATTAAAAAATTTGATCAGATTTGGGGAAATAGGAAAAATCTGTCATAGACCTACTATTCGGAAAGTTTGCCTATTTTTATAAATATTATAGAAATCGTAAAAATATTTAAGAGTTTATATGGTTTATGGATTTTCAAATGCGTAACTTGGTCTCTGTCCGACCTAAAAGCATCAAACCTGGACATACCTCTACTCTTAATGTTATCTTTCATGAGGTAGTGTCAATTTATCGATTGGTTTAAATTTGAAACTCGACCCAGTTCCTTGCGCAATTCCGAAATGGCCTATTGACGTAATGCTCGACATAAGAGCATAGAGGTCAATGGTTTATACATCACGTCATAGCCGCCTCGTTCGATGATCCACCAACATCTCACGTTAACTTTCGAACACAACTTTTTAATTTTTCAACACCCGGAGTTGTACAAACAACTAGTATTTCAAGTGGCCTTTGAAATTTGCAACTCTTCGTGACAAGTGAGTCAAGTACTAGCGAATTTTAATAATTTTTGATAAAAGCATAATTGTGTTCTTTCGTCCTTCTTGTTGGGGGTCCTTGGCCCCTTTCATGTTGGATTCCATCTTAAGTTCGAAATATTTGTAGTTTCTTTTTCAAAATCAACATTTTTGTTGTTTCTGCTGCGGGGTCCTTGACCTCTCCCATAGGGGCTTTTCAGGGCCAACGAACGTAAACATTGAAACAGAACAGAAAAACAACCTTCGGAATCCCAACTGGCCGGAGGCAAACCAATTGGCTAAATTCGGAGAGTAGTTGACGCAAGGAATACCAGGATCAAATTCAATTAGCGGTCAGAAGGGATCTTGAACTCGGGATGTCCGCGGGATATTAGGGTCAGTGTGGTTAGACCACACTGGCTGCCACTGCAACTAGATTTGATCTCAAACAGCGCGTTCTTCCAGTTTTAGTCAAAATCGTCGTTTTCCTTGACCCATTTGAATTTTTTTCACATTTTGGAATTTCATACTGACATCCCAAAGTTCTCGCTGAGCTTTGTATGGATAAATCAAAAGGTATGTGAATACTCTCCCTAAAGAATAAAAAGTGGAGTGAGATAATTGGTTTTCCTTAAGATGTTTGTTTACTTTTTATCGACATTTATGTCGGAAGGTCTTTTTTTCATACACTGAAACTCATGTTTTTTAAGAACGGTTTTCATATTTCTTTTGTTTGGCGAATACCAGTTACTCTTTCTTAGACGAGACAGGACTTTTCTTGACCAGATTTGTTTCTTTCCATCTAAAACCACTTTTAATCATTTTAAAACTCGTTTGTCCCAAGAAACGAGAAGGGGAAGAATATAATTTTAACTGCTGCAAATAAAGTGTTATTTTTTGTAGAGAATACTGAGGGTTTTTTTTTTTAATGTAAAATAAATATAGGTGTCGCGGGTTTCCCCATTAAAGTGTTAACAATGAATTAGTCTAACAAATTCATTGCTTGTCTCTTCCAAACCCAAGTTTGTTTCTAATGCTTGAATCTTTTTTAAGGAAGCGCCATGCATACAAACATAAGTAGAATTTCGAACAGGCGTACTGAGCAATGTTAGCGATCGACGATATCACGGTTGCACTTTTTAACTAGTTTGAGCAAGACTGGAATTCGACGAGGAATGGTACTGGGATTGATTAGTATTAACGCAAATTGCTCCAGAAGATTTTCTAACGACGTTTTAATGTTCGACTCCTCGAGATCTTGAAGATTTACTCCCATCAAAGCTTTGTATCTTGAACGTAATCAGCGGCCTCCCTTGCAATTGTTTCATACCTTCCGCAACATCTTAACTTTTTTGAGATGTGCTTGAATGTTTCTTTATATTTAGGAAGTTTCCAAGCGTACAAAAATGGATTGATTGCAGAATTCGCGTACATGACAGCGGCAGCGATAGAATACACAAGCATCAACAATGACAAATTGCATGTAAAGCAAATGTAAAGCGATGCAGATGAGAATACAGAAGATTTGTACATTATAAAGAGTTCCCATTAGCGCATAATGCTTTCGCAACAACGAGAACACAAACCCAAACAATGAAAAGTAAATAAAACACGTGAAAGAAACGATGCAGACTCGTTTACTCGACACCTTGGTTCGATACTGGAGAGGAGTCATCACAGCAAAGAATCTGTCAATGCTGAGAAGAAGTATATGACCAACACTTCCGTTTATTAAGGTTGCAAAGAGCTTTAAAAGACCAAATGGTGCGTTGGTGTACTTGTATAATAAGGCCCAACCCCAAAAGGCAGCGAGTGGACAGGCAACTAGCCCAACCAAAAGATCTGCAACAGCCATGGAGAAGACGATAAAGTTTGAAGGCGAAGATCGAAGTTTTCGAAGAGGGTCTATCCAAACTGATAAAACTATTAGAAAATTTCCAAAAGTTGTTATTGGAAACGTGATCGTCGCCAGAACAGCAACAGTAGTGAAGATAGTATCAGCGTTATCGATATTGAGCCAAACTTGAACCAAAGCTTCTTCACTTGTCATGTTCCAATAGTCAACGGTACCTCGAACAGCCGCCATGTTGATAACGATGATCTTCTGAATTAGCGTCTTAAACTAAATAAGAATTCTTGACTCCTCTCGGGATTCAGGAGAACTAACGTTAAAATGATTGTCAATATTAAAATAAATATGCGTTGAAATTGACGTAATATTGAGGAAAATTTGCATATTATCAACTTTTTTAAGGACACGTCGAAAACTGAAAATGGCATAACATAGTAAGCTCGTTGCAAACATTTTGCAAGGTTCTGTGAGAGGCTCTGTCAAACCTTGCCCCTCCTTCTTCTTGATCAGCTGAGCTTTTTTCTGCGGACAATTTTTTTTCCTGGAGCAGATGTCCGTTTAAAGATATTGCCCTATTTAACAGGAAGGTGCAAAATAAAATAATCGTTAATGGGATTTTCAGCTTATTCCGGATGTTGCATCTGTTTTACCATACAGAACGTCATTTTATTTTACATTTTGGCAGATTTCTTTCTCGAAAAACATCATGCACAAAAATATGACATTAAAGAGTTTATTATCCTTCTGCGATTATCATAGCTCCTTTTTTGTAAGAACGATCAAGAGAGCTGAGATTAACCAAAATTTTAAGATAATTTTTATTTTGCTCATCTGTTTGTTTGTTTGTTTGTTTTTTGTCAGTTTTGTGAGTAGTATAATTTAGGGTAAAAGAAATGTAAAACTGTAGTCTAATATGACAATTAATTCAAATACTAAGGGACGTTTTTTTAACATGAACAATGTGGTTTTCTCATTGCAAAAAACACCATTGTTAATGGAAGGGACTGGTTTTCAAGCTCGGCAAACATCAAAGGAGCAAACAAAGATGCGAAGATTTAGGTTGGAAGTCCACGACCGTGTATAATCTTTTGTTTTGCGCTCATACACTATGCATGAATTACGTACTAACCAACACGTCTCTATTGGTTAGTTCCTCAGTAGGGAGTAAAAAACTATTGTGTTCTGTGCACGGCCAAGTCCAAAAAAGAGAAAAAAAAACATACAATAAATAAATTTGTCGGGTTTCATAACCATTCCCCCATATTAACTATGCATATAGATACACTGAATAACCAGAGTGGGAAACTTCTTCATTTGGACCAATGCTTTGGAATGTGTATCAGAAAGATGATCATCAATTGCATTGTAGTTCACTAAATCCAGAACAGGTTATGAGTAACATCAATAGTGATGGATAACTTACATCTAAGTAGTATGATGACAATTTTTTGGAATGTAATCCAAGCAAATATCAGGTCATGATCATAAATAATAGGTCCGACAAAACTTTTAAATTTGACATTAGCAACAACACTATTTATCCCAAGGAAAACTTTTAAGTAAACAACCCGCTGCCGAGAGTAGGAAATCAGTGGCACAAGAGACTTTGTTCAACTATCGCCAGCATGTGTTGGACCCAGGCGATGACATGTCGTATTAGTACTTGTATTGAGTGAGCAGTCGAATAATCTTGTCTTGATTATCTAATCGTTATCCAATTTGGTGACCATTATATGCAGGCCTATAATAATGAAATTGTGGG
>NC_090875.1:34996265-35006265 GCF_036669935.1 Montipora foliosa
ATATGAAGAATCCTCCGACAGAACCAAAATTTTGGATTTTTTTTTATTTCACCCAAAACACCGCTTTGATGAACTATTATCGAAAATTGTATTTAAAAGTTCTATCGAGTTTTTGTTTTTTTCGAAAGATCGAAAAGTTGAAAATAA
Organism: Montipora foliosa; assembly: GCF_036669935.1. Lineage (NCBI taxonomy): Eukaryota > Metazoa > Cnidaria > Anthozoa > Scleractinia > Acroporidae > Montipora > Montipora foliosa. Next base: position 34,996,413 of record NC_090875.1, read on the forward strand.
GGGGTGGACGGCCAATTGATCGCCTGGAAAATGATGAAAATCTGTGCAATTTCAAGAAGCTCGTACACAAAAACGGAAAGGAACCCGGACTTGCCGCTTTGCTAGGTATATAAAAATCCTTAGAGCTACACTGACGTCAAGAAATTATGCAATACTTCTAATTTTGAGTGTACATTTTGATCCGTTGAAAAAAGTGACCTTCGGGTCATTCAGGTCAAGCTAATATTAAGGTCAACTTCAAATGCCTATAAAACTCCTAGTATACGAATTCATGAATAAATTTATACGTGAAATCAGAGCTTTATCTTTGTACTTTGCTGTCCTGAAGTATCGTTTTTGGCCCGCTAAAAGAAACGTATCCAGGGCAAAAAATCTCGTGGCTATTTTGACTGCACGCAAACACAATGGTTTGAAAGTGTTCGAAAGTGTCAAACCGCTCATGATTGACATTTTTAAAACGCAAACATTTACCATCACTGTTCTAGTACCATTTTGACTCCTAACTTAAAAAACAAGTTCAATTCTTTCCCAACAACAATTCTTTCTATAACAATTTACAGCTACACCGACAAGCGCTTGATTGAACCGGCCGATCACGTACCAGCGTAGAGAACATCCTCGAACAATATTTGTTCAAGCTTCGCCTGAAAGCTGTTCTTGTAAGAAGAGTTTTCTGATCGTTTTCACTCAGGATATAGAGTCAGTTACTCTCTCATTAAACATTTTCGCCAAATACGTGTGTTGCGTGTGCTTCGACCTCACATCAATTGGATTAATTAAACAGTTGAAATTTGAGGCAGCTCAAAATATGAAGCGTGACAGAGACACAGTCACGTTCAAAAAGAGCATTGTCAGTCAGGTTTTAGATTCGGATTAGATAGTTTGAGAAAACGACGTTAGTTTAATGTTCGTCATTTTTCTCCGTTTAGCTATTGATGTCATTGTGTAGTTATTCCTCTATACTCAAAGAGAAGTCGTCTTTTCCTTGCGGATCCAACTGGAAAAACCCTGAGGATATTTCGTGTGTCACCCTCAGAGATTGTAAGTTGGATGTCGCATCTCAACTGACATCATGTAAGGTAGCGGACAACAGAATTTGAAAACGAAGCTCAATTATTGCTTACTGGGGCAGGTACTGTTCTTCGATCAACCTTTTCAACCATCACTGTTCCTTGCTTACCATGTTGTGTTACTTTATTTACTCTTTGTAGGGGTGAAGAGTTTCACACATTGCTGACAGTGTGTCCACGACATCGGGAAAAATATGGGGTTGGCTGGAGGACTGGAAAGGTCCGATGTTCCATGCCAAGTGAGACTGCGGGACACAAGTCCTCCTCAGCCAAAGGGGATCGTGGAATCAGCAGCAAAGAGTCGGCTTTCGTATTGATTGCGGGGAAAACGTTTCTTCCCAAATAAATAAACCAAAAGCTTCCTAACCTCTTTCCTCTCCTGTAGAGCCTGCGAACGCCTACAATTTCCGAGCTCAAATTTTATTCAGCCGAAAACTACCGTGAAATTGTTTCTGCAGGGATCGTCTGCTTTCGCTGGTTACTTTTCCCTTTGGGGTTACGTAATCCTTACATAAGCTTTATTTATTGCTGGCGAGCGTTAGCGAGGCAGCATACTATTCTTGACATTAACCAAAAAAATTAAAATTTGAATGTAAGATTGGAAGCATACGAAGTCGATTGTGGTGGGTCATGTCTACTATCCGGGATATTGATACCCGAAATAACGTCAGGTACACGTCGTGGAAGGAAATCTTACAGTCACAGCCTTCGAGTCGAGTACTTTTCTCGTGGGTCGTCATTGATCATCATTCAACCGTATATGTTCAGTCTTTGACCACCGAGTCAAATTGTTCTTCAACTTCTTCAACCATTGAGCGAAGAGAAAATCAGTTCCCGAGCTAGACCACGAGCAGTCGTCCTTATTTCCTCAGAGCCACGCACGACGAGTGAATTTATTATTTTATGCAGAGTGAACTGAATAGAGTGAAATGTGAAGTGCTAGACTTACATCCCATATGAACCATGTGAGCGTTAGCCCTACTGATGGAAATGGGCCCACACAAGGACAGAGAAAAACTCTGACCAGGGTGGGAATTGAACCCACGACCTTCGGGTTAGATCTCCGCTGCTCTACCGACTGAGCTACAAGGTCAGACGGGACCAGGCCGTGGGAATTGAAGATGTTACGGCAATGAACATGCACAAGTACAAGGAAAGGTTAACTCTCTTTAAAATATAAGTGCTACACGGCCAACGCTTGTGTAAACGTAACCTTTTCTATTATTTTATGCAAATTAGTTGGGAAAACGGGGCGTGTCACGCAATCGCGCGCTCAACTGTGTCATTGAAATATAAGAGACTGCTCCCAGTCTATTCTCAAGCACGACAATAAATCTAAATTGACATTTAATCAGCTACGCTCAGCATTTCTCAAAAGGATACTCTTTTGCTGAAAAGGGGCCAGAAATTTGAGAACAGAAGTTTAAATTCAAAGAATGAAGTGACATGCCATAGTTTTGAAATTATCCATTTGCTTATAAAATAGTGACGCCTGCGACACATGCTAAAGATATGCACACCTTTCTTCGCTTTTTAAATACTTTCACATTTCCGGTATCCTCTTTCTTCAAAAATTTGCAGCTGTTTAAAAAAAAAATACCAGTCACTGCTCCCAGTTTCCACGCTAGCACTCACTTTGTCACTGAAACTCCTAGTACTGTGTGGCACTAAAGTATATGGTTTTTGATCTGAAATAGGGTGCGGAAACTGTACATTTTTTTTTTCTGTAGAAGATGGCATTCTGGCCAGAATTTGGTGTGTTGTTTAGAAAAAAAAAAAGTTTTTTTCCTCTAATATCGAAGAATTCGGTCTTCCTCTAATTATTGGAAGCTGACGTTATGTGCTAGTGAGAGTACTAATTTTAGTACATTTGAGTAATAGTTTCTTTCTTTCTTTTTGTTCAGCAATTTGTAAAAGATGCAAAGAACACCTAGTTGAACTCATGAAGGACTTTTCTGTGGAGACGAGTCAGGAAGATATTCCTTGCGTAGCGGAAGCTCAACCCGATTCAGTTGTTTCAGAGATAGTTTCTCCCTCGGAGACACAAAGTTCAGAATGTAGTGAACAAGAGATGGAAGAACTGGTAAACGTTCTAAAATGATCGCATTTTAATAAAGAATTTTAAGACGACTGACCCCTTTTGTCGTAAATTCTTTGCACAAATCGATGTTTTAGTATGGGAGCTCTTGAACACTCAGACTTTCTCACGTGAACTCATACTCTTATCGTGATACAGAGGAATTGGCACCCGCATAGAACCTCCCCCCCACCCCCCCCCCAATCTAATTTAGGTTTCGTTGTAATAAGACATACCAAACTTGTCTGCGTTTTTTAGATAATCCTCAGCTAGCTCTACAAGATGAAGTATTCTCTTTGCGTTCCGCACTTTGTACTTCGGTGTGCGTATGACTTAAGCCCTCCATATTGAATTCCACTGTTTTGTAAGAAGGTCAGAAATAATGCAAACTGAAAACTTAAAATTCTGCAAGACTACTCAAGAAAACTGGATAAATTGTTAAAAAAAATAAATTTTGCTTGACCTTTATGTTAAAACGCAGTTGTTATGACAATATCAAATGACATGGGGACACTTGACACATCTAAATTATCGCGAGGGATGAAAAAAGACCTACTGAAAGTTTTAGCATCACAGAATAAATCCCCTTTCAAAGTGCTGAGAAAACCTTTCAGGATGTGGGTCGGGGTGGAACCCTTTCCTCCTTGTACGCACAACGTTTAGGTTCCCTGAAACCTGCAAATAACTTATTTTGCTTCTAATAACTCACAACAAATCACCTTGTTTGCTGTTTTGCTCAAGGAAAGTGAGAAAAGTACAACCTCCGAGGGGCTGGTAGCAGACATGGAAAAACTACAAATAGGAGACGAAAGTTTTCTCCCATCTTCCGAGACTGCAAGTACATCATCATCCAGTGGAGGGGATGGAAAATATCAGCTCCAAAAAGCAAAACTAAATTTTTTTTAAGAAAAATGCGACACCGAGCCACTAGGAAGACGCTGGATGGATTGGCACCAAGTGAACGAAAGGACCAAAGAGCGATATATCAAGCGCTCATCAGAGATAGTCAAGTCAGTTCTGTCAGTAGTATATCCCAATAACTATGCCTATTTGTGGAAAGAGTTGAAAGTCTCTCATACAATGGATAAGATCATGGGCTCAGACTCCGTTCAACTCTCTTCTGACAACAGCTATCTGGAAGCCTTAGCAGAAGCATATAAGAATGCAGCAAGCTGGGACACCCGCCGGCAAGTCCTATCGATTATGACTGGAGTGGCGAGTTACAGAGAAATCTCACGGCACATACCTGGACTCACACAGTACAGATACACTGTGGCAAATCTTCACCGTTTACAGTATGGTAGAGCGGCTCCGGTCCCAGTACATGTACGCCATGTGCCACGTTTACAGATTGATAAAGGGCAACTAGATCACTTCCTCACTTACATCACCAGCCCACACATAGTAGAGGATCTGCCATTTGGAGAAAAAACTCTCAAACTCTCTTCCGGTCGGGTCATTAGCGTCCCCAATGTCATCAGAACGATGGTACCACAAAGAATTGCAAAGCAGTACATGGTGTATTGTTCAGAGAGTGGTTTTGTGCCATTTAGTGAGAGGACAATGTTGCGCATCTTGTCCGAATGCCTTGCATCAGTGCGCAAGTCCCTTCAAGGTTTGGACTATATTACCGCTGAAGGTGCAAAATCATTTGACGACCTGTCTGAGCTCATTAGCCAGACAGCGAGTACTGTGGACTCAGGGACAGCTTTACAAGAGAAACTCAAAGCCGCGAAGCTGTATCTGAAAGGCGACTAAAAGGTAAATACAAATGTTGGTTTACCGCTATATACGATGTGAAATCATAATATACAGGACGTCGCGGCATGTTGTGATGGAAAACTGCTATAATGCAGGCTAACCAGTTAACTCCCCTGTATGCGCATCAGTCATTTTAACCGGTGCCCACTGATTAATTAATGTCAACTGAAATAATAATTTAGAAATTATGGTGCTATAAATAAGAATTTAAAAAAGAAAATACGAGACACCAGGCTGTTAAACTTACAACATAAGGAGGCACTCAAAGCCACTTTCTTCTTTTCCAACTTATCCTTAGTCATTATATATTGTCTAAGGTTAAACTGAAAAAAAATAATAAATAAATAAAAATAACTTACTCGAAGAAAACGAACCACATACAGCTGAAATTAAAAATTAACTGCAATCAAACATTCAAATACAATATTGTTTATTTTTATATTTTTTACTTTTTAGGTTCATGTGAGTGAAAATTCCCATGTGAAGAAACACTGCAGCGTGTACGCGCTAAGTGACAAGACAGAAATTGAATTTAGGCAGCAGTGCGACCATGACCATGACGAGAGGTGCGAGGAGTGCGAGGCGATAGGGTCAACAATGAAAGATATCGAGGAACTCTTGTCAAGGGCATCTTACCCTAATGATGACGATCGCGATGAGGCACTGTACTTATTTCACAAAGCACAGCGTGCCATCCATACCTGGCAATGCCACCAGTTGAGAAGTGTGAAACAAGACAAAGCAAGGCTGGCTGTTATAGACCTCCTGGATGACGAGACTGTGCTTATTGTCAATGACTGGGCCATGAAATTCCTCCCACAGATGTATCGTGAATCACAAACAGATTGGTTCGGAAAGAGGGGAATTTCATGGCACATTTCAGTTGTCTATCGCCGAGTACTTGGTGAGCTGGAATCTCAAGGATTTATCCACATTGTACAGTCGTGCAGCCAAGATAGCTCCGCCGTCAACACCATCATGCAGCATGTGCTTCACACCTTATCGACTGAAAACCCCAGCATCAGTAAGGCCTTCTTCCGACAAGATAACGCTGGCTGTTATCATTCCTCAACGACGCTGCTTGCCTGTCCTTCAATTGAAGCATCAACCGGAATAAAAGTGGTAGGGGTAAATTTCAGTGACCCACAAGGAGGAAAGGGAGCAGCTGACAGGATGGCAGCAGCAGCCAAGTCCCATATTCGCATGTATATTAACGAAGGCCACGATGTAACTAATGCTGAACAAATGAAAGCTGCTGTACTTTCGTATGGAGGAGTTGAAGGTGTTCGTGTAGCTACAGTCGAACGTCTCGAGGAACACGCAGTCAGTAACACCCAACAGAAAATCACCGGCATAAGCAAATTGAACAATTTTCGATTCACCAACGGAAAGATTGTCGCTAGAAGAGCATATGGCATTGGCAGTGGGAAGGAAATTGCTATGCATCCCAGCACAATGGCGGGTATGCTCTTAAAGTAGAAATAAATGAGGCCGTATTTTAGACTTGCCTGAATTTGTAAAAGTGGCAGTGTAAACCGTAAGAATTCCTGTCAAAATAATATCAGGAGTTGGGTTATTGTTTTGTTAGCTTCTGTAAACTACTGTAAAGCTTCACTAAACAATGACTAATAGTTATTAGTATATACTCACTCAGTGATCTTGGTGTTTCAAGCAATCTGATTGGTTCGCTATCTCTGAGTAATTGAGCATTATTCACTCCCTACGGAGTGAATAATGCTTGATCCAAACAAAACAAAATGGCTGGAGTAAACTCGCCAGCATTTATGAATCGGAAATATTAAGAATACAAAATGATGCTGTGCTACAAAAGACAAAGAAAGCCACAAAGTCTGGCCTGAAAGTGTTCAAGGGTAAGAGAAGAGTTCATTCTTTTGCCAAATAGTGTTGACTTTGTTTTTCCAGATAATTATTGCTGAAAATTAAACAATCTTCACGCCAACAATTTGTTTCACTCGGAGTAATTCTCTCTTGTAAGGCTGGTCGCCCACCAAAACGAATTTGTTACTGAAATCAAGGAATTAAAAAAATATCTAACAAAGTTTTAAACGGATGCAAGGAAACAAGACGGGTCACTTTGCAACAAACTAACGCTCACCTCAATTACAGCAGAGCTGCCATTTCATGTGGAACCTTTACCAACTGCACTTTCCATTTCCATTTCAAATGAATCTCAAAATTTTTGATCGAACGGTGAAAATGTTTTAACAAGCAGACTTTCGATTTAGATCCTGATTTAAACGGTGTTAAATGACCATTTTGCTGTTTGCGACGAGGATTTTAACGAAGGTTATTTAGATTTGCCATGTTTGAAGCTTCTGTAAACACTTTCGCGCATGCTTTGTGCCGCTTGCACATTTTCCACGAATGAATTGAAATGTCAGTTAAATCGACTTTGGATGGTTTTCTTCTGCAAATGTTGTTGAGATCACTTAGTGAGTGTATACTAAAACATTATTCTTTTCAATCGCGGTGAATAGTGGCAGAGAATATTTACCTCGATTACAAAGAATAATTGTTAAATAATTGCTTAAACCGAGATCGTCGTCGTCATCATCATCATCATCATCATTATCATCAGCAACAACAACAACAACATCATCATCATCATCATCATCATTACCACTATCACAACAATATGTTTATTCGTATCATCGGTATTGGACTGGAACTACAGTGTAGCTTGCAATGATGGCTCACGCGGTGGAATAACATTAAAATATATTAATGTGAGATTTATGTGATTAAGTTTCCCCGCATTAGTCTCAGTTGTAAGCTAGTTCCAGGCCTATACCGAGAATACGAATATGGCCTATTATCATTTTTAGGGACAATGCAGAGTTGACTAACTAACAGAAATAGACCGTGTACTTAATTGAGCACCCCAGACAAAGAAAGGTAGACTCATTCTCCTCATTCTCCCGTTTTTCCCCCGTTTCTTTCTTTAACCTTTTCCTAGAAAGACAAAAAACGTTCACGCAGAAGATAACAATGAAGAGGCCATTTCCGAGTTCATGTCTGCCACCTCTTCAAAGCGAGTCTAAGTGCGAAGTTTTTGTTATGAAAATTAGTTTTCATTCATATGTAAAGTAGAACTAATTACCATCACAAAAACGTCGCACTTAGACTCGCTTTGAAGAGGAGGCAGACATGAACTCGGAAATGGCCTATTCAATAGACCTAATCGGCTAACTCAATGTTGTACCCAATTCAAATCTCCCGGGATTAAGATTCTTTGTGTATTGTATTTGCATGATAATGTAGCATTCATATTTAAATGATATGGAAATACCTGGAACAAAACGCTTTATTCCTAAAGGGTTTGAATTGGGTACAACATTGAGTTAGCCGACTAGGTCTATGTTTATAACAGCGAATAAGAAATCGGAATCAGACCTTGTGGCCCACTCTTATTTACAGACTTTGAGCCCTTCTCACGTTTCCTCGCTGGAAGCTACCATTTGACCTCAAATATGTCTCCAAGATATTGTTACTTTTCTTCTTTATACAACAGGTGTTGGTTACAAATGGCTCAATGTCAACTTTTCCACTGGCGGATTCAAGCCTTTTACTACCAAGCCTCGACGCGAAAAACCTCTTTTACAAGAGGCTGAAGACACAGCCAGTCAAGCTGAGCCCGCCATGGAGGCCTTTTCCTGCCCCAAGGAAGGTTGTGTTCGCGTCTTTCAGCGATTTTCATCTCTGGAACGGCACCTTTCATTTGAACGGTGTTCTAAATCTCTTGAGCGACAATCGCTGTTAGACCTTGCGAAAACACAATACACGTCACGTTTAGAGGAGGGTGTGGGAAAGATGCCCACCCTAAAATCTCGAGAGCCACTGGGATGCGAAGAAACTGTTTCTATCGTCGAAGAGGGGTGGGCTTTAAAAGAAACGAGGAAGCAGTACCGCTTCAACGAAACGCAAAAGGCATACCTGGAGGCCAAGTTTAACATTGGTCAAACAACGGGCCGAAAACAAGATGGCGAGACTGTAGCTCGGGAAATGAGAAGGTCCACTGGACCAGATGGAAATCGTCTGTTTAGAGTCTCGGAATTCTTAACGGCACAGCAGGTTTCCTCATTCTTTTCACGTCTTTCGGCAAAATCTCGTGACAACATTCCAATGGATGACGACATTCGTGCCTTCGAAGAGGAGAGCAATTTTAGCACCACTCGCCAAGATATCCTGTCACACTTTCAAATGGAACATCCCATTGTTTACGATCAGTACAACATCTGCGCCCTGGTGAGTAAAGGCACACTGAAGAATATGAAACTTGGTTTACTTCAGTCACTTTGCGAAAGTTTTGAATTAGAAACACCTGCCAAGAGAGTTAGAAGCAAGGCACCCTACCTCAGTCTACTCGAGCAAATGGTTTCAAGTTGCCCTTGCAGTGGCTCATCTGACAAGTAACTTTTGTCTATACTAAGATAGCTTAATCTAGTACTCTGGCTGGACTGGCGCATGAGGAAGAAATTTCCTCTTCAGTCTTCTCCTTATTTTCGTAAGGTTCATACAAAGTTACTTGGGTGCGCTTTACTTATTTTAGCAATCAGAGCATACCACTTGTCCGCGCACGTCACCGTTTTACTTCCGTCACGCTATACTGATATTGTTTCATGTGTCCGTGTTGATTGCATACATTTTCACACTCGTTTGAAAAACGCATCTTGAACTATCGTTTATATATTATAACCAAGTTTGACTGTTGTACGAGTGAGTCTGCTTGGAGAAACCACTAGCACCGGTGATGTTCATATTTTGAGGTGAGACCAGGTGAGAATAACATTTTTTGTTAATCTCGTACCCAGATCTCTTGTGGCGAGCGAAGGCGAGATCTGGTCAAATCCGATTATTCTATGTTTTTCATTGGATGTTCGAACAGCCTCGTGTCCAATCCCTTCTTTGAACATTTGCGCGGCAA
>NC_090875.1:35011265-35026265 GCF_036669935.1 Montipora foliosa
TTGGCAACGGGGCGCGGAAAAGTAATGTGAAATCAACTGTAAGGGGGTTATAGAGAGGGCGTCTTATATCCTCCACAGGATATCTAGATGAGAATCTGATGAAGAAAATTTCCCAGTCTACTTTCTCCAACTTCTTATTGAATTCTAGCCACTATATAAACAAAAGCCGGGCCTGTGGTTAATCTGATGAGCAAAGATTTTCCCAATTATGTTTTCAAAGAAAAAAAAAGTTGCTTTTTCCTTAGCAACAACTCAGTTCGAACACCAGGGTTGTTCAAAGCAGGGTTAGTGCTAACCCTGGGTTAAGACAGGTTAAATCCTACTTGTTGTCATGGTATTTAACCCACATTACTGCTAACCTTTCTTTCAACAGCTTAGCCCTGAGGAAAACAAATACATGTAGTAACACTGACAGTGACTCTTGTATTTTATGTATTGATTGTCCATGCAATGTTGCACAATCCAATTTTCTCCAAGTTGATGGGGTTTTGGTAATACTAAAGAGATTACTTTAACATTCACATGTTAAATGATAAGCAACAGATTTTGATGTTTTTACTAAAGGTATAAGACACCGTTTGAAATCATTACTTTTGATTGAAACCTTGTGAAATTCATTGATAACAAACTGAATATAGATCTTTTAACATTATGTTTTTCATTGCATAACCTTTCAAGGTCATCTTTTTATTTGTTACTAAAGACCGGTTCATCTGCTATTTCTAGTTGTATGATCGATTCCAGAAGGCTGGAATTTCACTATCACATCAATCAATCAATGCTGAATATTCTGGATTTGATTGGAGGGCACTACAGTGATGGCCTTTTGGATCTCATAAAAAACAAAAGAAAATGTCACATGGTTGGAGATAACCTGAATATCAAGACCAATGTCAAGGACATGCGCATGGACAACCGAAACAAAATGTACAATTGGTTCATGTCTATGGTGGTTTCAGAAAGGGTGGATGTGTCATTGCTGGACAATACTAGGCCCATAGGAGACATTAAAAACTTTCCAAATGAGAATTATCTCATGTCAGCCATTAATGAGTTTTTCAAATTGCTCTTCATTGCTCTTTTTGATAGCTGGAGGTCTCTGCCTTATGTCGTAAAATATATTGGATCGGTTTGGTTTCTCAATGCAGGGTTAGTGCAAAGCAGGGTTATTGCTAACCCTGGGTTAAGACAGGTTAAATCCTATTTGTTGTCATGGTATTTAACCCACATTACTGCTAACCTTTCTTTCAACAACTCAGCCCTGAGGAAAACAAATACATGTAGTAACACTGACAGTGACTCTTGTATTTTATGTATTGATTGTCCATGCAATGTTGCACAATCCAATTCTCTACAAGTTGATGGGGTTTTGGTAATACTAAAGAGATTACTTTAACATTCACATGTTAAATGATAAGCAACAGATTTTGATGTTTTTACTAAAGGTATAAGACACCGTTTGAAATCATTACTTTTGATTGAAACCTTGTGAAATTCATTGATAACAAACTGAATATAGATCTTTTAACATTATGTTTTTCATTGCTTAACCTTTCAAGGTCATCTTTTTATTTGTTACTAAAGACCGGTTCATCTGCTATTTCTAGTTGTATGATCGATTCCAGAAGGCTGGAATTTCACTATCACATCAATCAATCAATGCTGAATATTCTGGATTTGATTGGAGGGCACTACAGTGATGGCCTTTTAGATCTCATAAAAAAACAAAAGAAAATGTCACATGGTTGGAGATAACCTGAATATCAAGACCAATGTCAAGGACATGCGCATGGACAACCGAAACAAAATGCACAATTGGTTCATGTCTATGGTGGTTTCAGAAAGGGTGGATGTGTCATTGCTGGACAATACTAGGCCCATAGGAGACATTAAAAACTTTCCAAATGAGAATTATCTCATGTCAGCCATTAGTGAGTTTTTTAAATTGCTCTTCATTGCTCTTTTTGATAGCTGGAGGTCTCTGCCTTATGTCGTAAAATATATTGGATCGGTTTGGGTTCTCAAGAACTCTCAATGGATTTTGCATGGCGAACTTTTCTATAATTGCATCTTGATATGCCATTGGTGCTGTTGCAGTCAAAGCAATGAAAGGCTTACTTGGGAATATAGAAGCAATGGTATCCAGCTTCCCATAATCTGGTCTAAAATCATATCCCCTATCGACAAAAAAAAAATCCTGACACAATTGTGGCACGAGAAACCGCTAATATATTCATTTCTGCCATGTGTTACATGTAGCGAGTAAATGTAAATGACATGGATTGTACTAAAATTTGCCCAATGTGCATACTTAGAATTTTGTTTCCAGTGCTTTTACGGAAAAAGAAACTTGCCATGTGTATTGCATGTGTTGATCACTCAGAAGCTCACACCAAGAACATTTAAGACTATAAGTACCAGACTGAGTCGTCATGATAGTGAAGTGCTTGTGAAATTCGCATTATGTGATGCACGTTTTTGTAAAATACATGTACCAAAATCACATTATCGTTCACGTCAAGTACAGGACACGTTAATAAAGAAACAATTTCCAGAGTAAAGACAATATATTGCTCTTTGTACAAATATGTCTAAACTGATGACATGTTTGAGCCCAATGAGAGCCGAGGAAAGCCGAGGTGCAGCAAAAGGTATCAATTAAATCACGAATGAATTGCCAAAAAACATTTACTAACCAATCCACGATGCAGTGCGCTTCGTCGTCAAAACACAGACTACGTTTTTTTGATACACATCCGATAGCAAAATTTCCCTGCATTTTTTATTGCTGACAAGCACTTCAGGATGAGAAAACAAGATGCTGACACGTCCACGTAACACATTTTCCACAGAATCACCATGTACATTTATCTCTCGATCATTCAAATTATCCGCCTCCAAACATTCAGCTTGGATAATTGCTGTCGACTGTCTTTGCATCTTTATTTTCTCAACTTGATCCATCATCAAAGCGGTCAATGGCGACACAATAATTGCAATCGAGCAATAATTTCCCCCTTGAAACAAGAAGTTGCACATATTTGGTACAAGCTGATAAATTACAGACTTGCCGTATCCTGTTGGAAGGACGGCTAACACATCTCGCTTTTGCTGCACAACGGCTTTTAACGCCTCCAACTGTTTTGGTTTTAAAAATATGTCGGGCGTTCCGCGTTTTGGTAGGGAAAATTTCACCGCTCTATTGAAATCGGCATCGGACACGGCTGCCATTTCGAGAACTTATTTCGGGCATGCGCTCTTTCAACGCCTGTCACATTCCTGACAGTCCATCACGTGTGCAAATCGGATTTAACCAGATCTCGCCTTTGCTCGCCACAAGAGATCTGGGTACGAGATTAAGTTTTTGTTGTTCTTGTTTTAAACATGCAAAGAAGTGTTGTTATTGGAAAAAGCCTGCGTAAACAAAACATTTTCGAAGTGTAGAAAGGTCAAAAGGCTATTCTGAATTTATAAATCAACGAAAACCTGAAAAAGGTGCGCTGTTCTTCGCGCTAGTTTTCTACAGTGTGGGGTCTTCATGCAGACAAATTTAATCCAAGCTGAAACCGGAAGGCGCATCGTCGCTCAGAAAGTTAATTGTTGTTAGTGTTCTGCGACAAGATGTAGGTGATAGGTATCTGTTTAGATGTAGTTTATATTTGAGTCGATAACATGAAAAGAAAACATCCATTAACTCGTTATTACATTTTAATTTTGTACATTTCTTGTGTATCTGAATTTTGTGAGAATTGAAGCTAGTTTTTCAGCTCGGGGAGGCCATACTTGTTATTGTTTTGTCACTAGTTCGATACTTTACATGTAATCGCTCCCGGTAGGCTTTTACATACATAGTTTAAAATATAATTTAAACGTCACTGAAGACCATTGAGCTGTCTCTAGCCGATATTTCTTACTATAGCGAGAAAACAAATGTTTCATTCTTGACAAAGTCAAGATGATTGATTGATCTTGCGTGACATCGGTTCACGGGAACGCAGGAACTTAAGCAAAATAGCCTGAACCTTTTTCATCATTGACGCGTCGTTTTTATCAGGCCAAGAAAGACACTCTAAGACAATGAACTAGAATGATAAAGCTTTAACTAGATCAATAGTTTTCCGTTGAAGAACATATTCTAGGATTTTTGTGGCCCTCTAAAGTTGACCCGTATTTCGCTCGACCTAGAACACACAAACTACTGCATTTTCGACAAGTTAATTTCTTAACTCTGTCAAAAAAAAAATCACATATATTTTATATGTTTAAGAAGATAGAAGGACCTTTTACCATTTCACAAAATAGCAAGTCCGAGCTACTAATCGTTGCTGCGAACGAACTTCTTCAAGTTGCATGAGTTTACGTTGTTTTTCCTGGAGGTCAAGCGGCCATCTGTACATATTTTCAACTTTTCGATTTCCCGTAAAAATGAAAGTGCGATAGAACGTTTTAATGCAATTTTCGAAAAAGGTTCACCAAAGGGGTCCTTTAGGTGAAATAAAATTAAATCCGAAATTTTGCTTCTTCAGCCATATTCTTCATAGTTATAGGCAGTGGCTCTTAAGAGCAAATGTCCACAAAAATCAAATATAGTCCGGTAAGACTTAAAAATTAAAATTCGCCCTACGTTTGCATATAAGTAGGCCTCAGTAAAAGTAGCAACGCCATGCGTTTTCTTTCCTTAAATATTTCGGTATTTCCGAGGGAAAAAACATTTTCGATTTTACGTCCTGGCATCCAGTTAACGAGTCCCAACCGTGCTGAAAATCGATCATTTTCATTCGATTCGCGTGTCGCATTTATTGAACGCACAAAAGTTGTAATACAACCAACTTTTTGCTTAACTCTTCCTTGTCCAAAAAAGCACAATTACAGGAAAATTGGATTAATCTAATTATTTGGCGGTTAACAAAAGTAGAGTGCCCTCAGACGTAAAGTTCGACGGTGGGTGAAAAGAATTGACATTTTGACCATGTGCCATATCTCGGAATTCCAAAAGATTTTAGATTCTAACTATATAAGGATAGGTCTTCCAATATATGTAAAGTTTAGTTTGGGCAAATGAATAAGCACTCGTCAAAAATTATTCAAATCGTACAGAAAAATCAAAATCATGTCAGTAGTCGAATGCGTGACCAAACAATACCCCCGTATTTATAATTAATGAAATCCCTTCTTTTCGAAATATCTGCATTACTTAAGCACACTGCAACATAAATATGTTTACTTTAGCTCGGATATGATATCTTGACTGTCAAACAACGTTTCTCTCCAGTCATTTCTTCAATGGCGTCCCGCTAAGTTTGTAAGACGAGAACCTCCGTAACGGCCATCTGTTTGGTAGATTTAACCACAAAAAGCAATTTTGCGAAGTCCCTATTCAACCTGTACCTTGGTGGTTCATTGTATTGGTCGATAGAATCACTCAACCTGCTTTGAAGCAGAAATAGCCAGGGACAACGAATAAGCCACATGTGTGATCGCTCCGTCTTTCTAATTTGCATATTGAGCAGCGTGTGGCAAAATTCTTTGCACTGGGTAGGGGTGGGGATTCTTGTAAGCTGAGCGTCTGCCAATAACTTGCAACAAAAAACGCATTGGAATCTCAGTACTGTGGTTCTACGGAAAACGAAATATATATTGTATATTTCATGCTATTGACAATGCGACAAAAATGTTGGCTTTTTGAGATTTAATTTCGTTTACTTTTCCTAGACGACACTAACTTAATTGACTAATGCATAAAGTAAAAGAAAGTCCTTTTTCCTTAGAGAAATTTGAGCAAAGCCGCTGTTAATATCTTGGCAGTTTCGTGTTCTTTTAAAATAATAGTGGGTAGTCGTTGTTCTGACGATCGACACGACCATAGCAAATTATGCATCAGTCAATTCCAGCCGTTCCCCACCCCATCCCCCCCCTCCGGGCTAATCTCCGGGCATTAGCATTTTCTTTAATAATGGGTAAATTCCCCCACATAAGCTGTCTAAATGCCCCTGGAGGGGATGAAGAAAGAGGGCAAATACCCTGTCCCCGGGAACATTGCCTTCCAACACCTCTGCAGTTTTTTATCAATCAGTGAATACAACGTTCAACTGTTCAGTATTTTAATACAACGGTAAGAACAGGACGTGTTGGTTGATTCTTATTTTATTTATTTCCTTATATTTTGTTTTTGACAGTTTGCTAGAGGATAGCGTGATATTAAATATTTTGTTGCATAAAAACCATTATGTTTTGAATATTTTGACTAGAATAACGACAATCCTGTTAAAAATGTTTACAATAAAACAATTACCAGTTTTAGAAATCTCACAACTTTAATATTTTATTTCAATACTTTTTAGCTCGGAAGATCAGTCTCGAAGACCGCATCATTTGAATTCGGAAATCTTAAGTATTTTAACTCCACTTTCATGAATTTAAGAAAAAAGCTAGGCTAGTTTTGAATGCGAAATAGTCGTGTTCACGTCAGTGATTGTTTTGTGATAAACAAAATATAGTTCACCTTGCCACTTATATGTATATGCTTACAAGTGATGAAGAAATCATTACCTAAATTTGAGAAAACATACCTTTAAAAACATCTGCAAGTTTCTCTCGTCCCTGACGGACAAGCCATTGATCGACAAACGCCTCGTCTTTCCTAATGAACTGATCTATGGAATTTTGAAAACACGTGTGTCAAATGCCCGGGGTTTCGCCCCAGGGTACACAAATGCCCAGCACCCGAGCCGCGATAAAATTGCGAATGCCCCACCCCCGGGACTGACAACGTGAGCAGATACCCCCCGGCTGCCCGGGGGGAGGGGAGGTGAGCACTGCTGGAATTGACTGATGCATTAGAATTTTAGAATGAGGATCTGAAAGACATCGGAGAAGAGTCTGTCGCAGCTGGTCAATTTCCGATTTTTTTAAATTCAGGCTTTGCTAGTCAGTTTTTGATTTTGATTTCTCTGACGCTTTATTTAATTTTCTCCTTGCACAGTCTGTTCTCTTGACCAGTGACCAGTGAAAGTATTTGATTTTTTACCTGGTGAAGGGGCACTTCCTGTTCTGTGGTCCACTGAAATCCCCAATCTCACCCCTATGTGCGCTTGCCTCGGGCATAAATATGCAAAATTACGCGTTAAAAGTCAACAACATGGAGGACCATCAAAATGGAAACCCAAAAGTCAAATATTGAATAACACTTGAGCGGTTTACTGCTTACTAAATCAAAGGACACAGACATTGATACAGATAGTGATACATACAATGACTACATATGCATTTGTGGACCAAAACTTATTCAGTTTATTGTGTTTTATTTGAAAAATTTTATGTGGCAAGTTGTCGAAAACGCCGCTGAATTAATATACAGGGAAAAAAACAGTTTGCAAAACTTACGATGTCACAAATCAAAGAGGTTAAGCATTTTAATTATATTTATACCTTTGTACGCTGACTCTTAGAACCGAAGTAATATTATTATGGAGATGGCGGATACAATGATAATATTCTCTTGGTCACGCAAAGGCAGCCCAAGCTCGGTATATGATTTATAGACTTTGTATGGGAAAATTAACTTTGAGCTTATAAATGCTCAAAAAAGCTGTAAATGTAGAAATAAACTTCGCTTACCTCTATGAACAGTTGTCCTCGTCTTTTCTGTTCAATCGGAGGGCAAACTGTGTCCGTTTTAGACGGGTTTGTAGCTTACGTATTTTTACGATGTAGTCAGTTGTCATTTCCCTCATAAGCGGAAATGACAACTAAAGACAAGTTTATTCCTACATTTACAGTTTATTAGAGTATTTATAAGCTCAAAGTTAATTTTCCCATACAAAGTCTATAAATAGTATACCGAGCTTGGGCTGCCTGTGGGTCACGCACTCGACACCGCTGGCGTGATTTTGTGTCTAGTGTAAGCGATTTTTGAATCCTTTTTTTGACGACTGCCAATCATTTGCCCAAACTAAATGTTAACTATTTTGAAAGACCTTCCCTTCCTTAATTAAAATCCTTAATCTCATGAAATTCGGTGATATGGCACAGGGTCAAAATAACAGTTCTTTCCACCGACCGACGAAGTTAACATTTGGAGAACACTTTGGTTTTGTTCACCACAAAATAATTAAATCAATCCAATATTCTTGAAATTGTAGGTTTTGGACAAGGAAAAGTTATGCAATAAGTTGGTTGTATTACAATTTTTCTGCGTTCGATAGTTACGACATGCGAATCGAATGGAAATGGTCAATTTTCAACCCAGTTGGGATTCGCTAAACTGAGTCTGGAGGTTAAATCGAAAATGTTGTTTTTCTCGACAAGACAAACCTATTCCGAGGAAAAAAACACAGGCTGCTTGTATTCTTGCTACGGGCTAGCTATATGCAAAAGGGGAGCGAAATTGATTTTTCAAGCCTTGCCGAAAATATTTGATTTTGTTTGATTCTTGTGGGAATTTGCCCTTAAGAATCCCAACTGGCTGGAGGCAAACCAATTGGGCATTTACAAGTGTAGCCGAGAAGTTGAACCAGGGACTACCGGGATCTAATTCAACGAGGGGTCAGAACGGGTCTTGAGCCCGAAACGTCCGAATACTAGGGTTAGGCTTAGTGTGGTTAAACCACACTGCCTGTCACTACCACTGGATTTAATCTCATCCAGCGTGTTTTTCTAGTTTTAGTCAAAATCATCGTTTTCGTTGACCGATTTCAATTTTTCCACACTTTTAAGTTTCCATAGACACATCCCGAAGTTCTCTCTGAGCTTCGTATGAATCAAGTAAAAGCTGTGCAAATACTATCCCTAAAGAATAAAAACTGGAGAGAGATGATTGCTTTACGTTCTAATTCGCTTCGCTCAAACGAACGTAAAACATTTTACCCTTAAATTCCCGTAATACAAACAAATACCACGAGAAATATGGTAGGATGCGCAAGCGTATCCAAAACAGTTTATTATAAGATAGAAATTACAAAAAGAAATTGTTACTGCACTTTTTTTTTTTTTTTTTTACAACTCTTTAGATACTACTGTATGCAGAAACTAATCTACGCTCCATAATACGTTACAAACCTAAATACTTAGTTACATGCAACCTGTTTTCAAGGCTTTCTTCAACATACATATCCTTGGCAGAATCAGATTTCCACCTACCAGGAATTTTAAGTAGTCTTTCTGGAATCGAATTCCTACTATAGCGTACGGCAGCTGTAATGCCACCGGATCTTTAACTATGAAGACCATAAACATTAGGGTTGTATAGCCCAGCTGACTTAAGGTATCCCTTAAGATATCTCTACAGGTAGTATAAGAAATCTTTCCGCTCCTCAGGGTATAGCTAGAAGTACTACGGTGAAAAACAATTGGTCTAAATAAAAGGGAGAGGACTGTTTAAGTCAATACCAGATAAATCTAAATAACGCTGTAAAACACCAACAGGACAGTACTTAGATCCAGATGCACTAATATAGACGAAATTCCCTTCCCTATAAACATCTGTCTTACTACGAGGCACAAAAATTCTTATATAATCGCTGTGAAATTCGATATGCTCCGGAACGATATTGCATAATTCGTCATAACGAAAAAACCCTGCGAAGGCTAAAGAGCACAACGCAGCAATACGGAGATTCTTTAAATTAGCATCTTTCCTGTTATGAATATCTAAAATACGCCTTATAATTTCTGTGGAAATAGGCTTCTTTTTCATAACTGGCTATGACTTCTGGCGTTTAGCGGATTCGACGACATTTCTGCAAAATTCGCTATCTAAAGGATTACGATCCAAACTAGGGACAAAAGAATGTAACCATTTAAGGGCCACATGGGCTAAAATTACTGAGGAGCTAGAAGCGGAAGACTGCTGAACTTCAAACAAATATAGAGAAACAACACTAAGAGGAAAAGGTAACTGCATGTTGAACTGTCTACTTTTAGACCAGTCCAAGGACTTTCTGATAACACGAACGTAAGCTTTAGTGGTCGAATCCGACCTGGACTTCAACATAACATTTAGCACTTCATAAACGTTGATTGAAGAAAACTGTTGAAAGCCTTTCCAAGAATTACTTGATAGCATAATCTGTAAAGACAAGAACAAAACATACATACTAGAAGAACAAAAGAAAGACAGAACATCCTTTAATAACCGTACAAAAATCAGTCATTGATGAGGCCAGTGCCACGTAAGACGTTAAATGATCGTATGGGCCAGTGCCCCGTAGATCAACAACCATTGATGAGGCCAGTGCCACGTAAGACGTTGAATGATCGTATGGGCCAGTGCCGCGTAGATCAACAACCATTGATTAGGCCAGTGCCACATAAATCAACTATACTCCTATTAGGACAGCACCATATGAAATGACAGACCAAACATTAGGCCAGTGCCTTACAAATAAACGGCATACTGCCTTGGCCAGCGCCAACAACTGAAAAAACAAAGGCTAGTAGACACACCGTCCAATAAATTAATCAGTAAATTTTAGTCTAACGGCCTTCTGAGATTTAAGATAATGTAATACGCGTGGGATGATACCAACTGGATGGACTACTAAGCAATTTTCCCCTCCAAGAGACTGAAAGAAAAATCAACACCCGAGGAATTGGGATTCCAAAACCTCGAGAAATACCTGGGGATCTTGCGGTTATAATAATTTGCAAAGCAATCTACACTATGCGGACCCCACAAGCCATCGAGAAAAAGAAAAAGTTCTTCAGTAATTTGCCAATCATCAGTATCAATTAAACGACTTATATAAACAGCTTGTTGATTCGAAGTGCGAGGGATCCACTGTACATCTAAATGAATTCCCGATCGGATACAAATATCAAATCCCTCTGGCCATTTGTGCAAACCTAATTTCATGCTGCCCACTTCAACAATCTGAGCAGCTACTTGGCTATCCGTAAACCACTTAACATGTGATCCAACACTGAGGCAAATGATTGCAAAGAAACTCAATAACAGACAGTTCTCTCCACATTGAACTTTGACCTCTCTCGTTCTCCGACCACGTTTTGTGGCACACAAAATCATTGTTAAAATCAGTAATTGCTCCACCTCCGGTGGAACTGGCGTCAGAATACACAAAATAACTTGGTACCTTACTCACAAAGCAATACCTAGTGTTGATATTAACCATACTTTCCTTCCAAAAATACAGTTCTTCCTTGCAGTAATCGTCAAGAAGGGATATAGAATCCCAATTATCCCTGCACGCGGTGGACAAGACACAATGTCTGGTCATTATCCTGCCAATGTTACCAACTACAGGACAGGTAGAGATAACTTGACCTGTGAAGGAAGACAACTCTCTCGCAGTAACTTTGAAATCGGCTTCAATAATATGATCAATTGAGTTAATGATCTTAACAATTCTCCTTTCCACAATTTAAAAGTACCTAATGCAGCATTCCAGGTAATACCCAGCCAGTCCAATACTTGGGTGGGTTCCCATACCGATTTATCTTCATTGACAACAAAACCTGCGTTGCACAAATCCGCCCTTACAGCCCGGGCCTTAATGAGACAACTTTCTCTATCCTGAACAATCGCCCAACCATCATCCAAGAAGATGGCTTTACAAAGACCCTGTACTCTCCAATAACTTCAAAACCTTAGTAAAAACCCAAGGGGCAGAGGACAGACCGAACGGGAGCACAGAAAAAACATAAAATATTTCCTTAATGGAATCGGGCGTACGCCATGAAAACCCCAGAAAAGTTTGGTGCTCTTGTGCAATGTCTACATGATGGTAACCACTTTTTAAATCGAAGGAAAACATGAACCCATCCTTCACAAAATAAGACATAGCAATTTTCCAGTCCTCTTACTTAACACTTTGCTTAATTAATGACTTGTTGACATGACGCAAATCGAGAATAAGCTCTTCTTACCGCATGGTTGTTCAGAAACTGACAAAGGATTTACAACAAAAGGCTGCTCATTAACCAAACACACCCGGTCTGAATTAAGGAGCTCAAGAACAGCTTGATCCACAAAAACAGCATAAATACAAGCCGACTTATTATTTTTCTGTTTTACGGCCAACGGAAAACTAATGAATGGCAGTCTGTAGCCATTTTCAATAATAGACAAAATGAAATCCGGAGCACCTATAGATCTGCAGAAAACTAAATTATTCTTCAGATTACCCTTAACACGTAATGAATGTCAGCTTTCAAGTTCGTAATCCTGTGTAAACTGATGTACCTGCGCCAAGGCATCATCAATGCTTTTGTTGAGCTGATTGGCCTGAGGTTGGCTTGTTGTAGGAGATTCCAGGGAAAGAATTGTAGCTAAGCGGCTGGTAACTTCCCGGCCAGAACAAGGATTGGCAGTCCTTAGCCCAGTGTCCAAATTTGCCGCATTTGAAACAGCGGAAGAAGTCGCCAAAAGCGTCTCTACGGCCTGAAAGATAAAGGCAATGACGAAACCTGTAGTAAACGGGAGGTGGGGGGGGGGGGGAAGGCTTAAAGCAGAAAGATGAATAAACTGTATGGAACCGCAAGCGTGAAT
Organism: Montipora foliosa; assembly: GCF_036669935.1. Classification (NCBI taxonomy): domain Eukaryota; kingdom Metazoa; phylum Cnidaria; class Anthozoa; order Scleractinia; family Acroporidae; genus Montipora; species Montipora foliosa. The sequence continues at coordinate 35,023,771 of NC_090875.1, forward strand.
GGTACTCAAGAGACAGCGGAGGGTATAAATACTAATAACTGGCCAATCCCTGACAAACATGAAAAACAGAATGCACAATAGTGGGTGCGGCAGGTGTGAAATGAAAACACCGCAACTAATTACTTGGAATACCAGCGGAAAATATATTTACGTTCTAATTCGCTTCGCTCAAACGAACGTAAAACATTTTACCCTTAAATTCCCGTAATACAAACAAATACCACGAGAAATATGGTAGGATGCGCAAGCGTATCCAAAACACCCATGAACATACAAAGTATAGAGGAGACTCTTTATCTTATACCACGAAAAAGTTGATTATCAGTGCCCAAAGCAATTCTTGGTTTCTTTCCACGGTCACTGGAGAGTTGTTCTTTTTGGCGTCTCTTGCGACTCGCAGCTTCCCTTGCCTTCTTAAGACGTTTTTCATCTTCGGAGCCGGATGCAAGTTCGTCTGACTCGTACTCGGCTACGACCTGCCAGCCGTCCATGCTTTTATCAGCGATTTTTATCAGCTTCTGCCGCTTTCGAATACGTTGCCTGTCTTCTTGGGAAAGCTCCTTGATTTGCGACAACTTTGGCTCGATGCTTTCACTCTCGGTTTCAATACTTTCCAAAATGGTATCCAGCTCGGCATTAAGCTCAAATTGTTTCTGGTTTCCTTTGAACTTTAGCTGCACAACTTCTTCATCTAACTTACTTCTATGCTCGATTTGCTTTCCTTTGTCTTCTAATTTTTTTTCTCAAGAAAATCTTTGAACATGGAAAAGACTTGATCAACGGCTGCTGAGTTGCCTCCACTGTCACCCGAAGACGTTTGGAATACTTCAGCCGAAACGGACGAACCTTCGCTCTGTATCTGGTCGTTGGGCCTCACACGAATAGATGGGCTTAAAGCAGAAAGATGAATAAACTGTATGGAACCGCAAGCGTGAATGGTACTCAAGAGACAGCGGAGGGTATAAATACTAATAACTGGCCAATCCCTGACAAACATGAAAAACAGAATGCACAATAGTGGGTGCGGCAGGTGTGAAATGAAAACACCGCAACTAATTACTTGGAATACCAGCGGAAAATATATTTTACTAGAAGTGTTTGTTTACTTTTTCTCGACATTTAGGGTTATGCTGGAAGTTTCTTTTTCAAACACTAAAACCCATGTTTTTTTATTAAGTTCTCATATTTCTTTTGTGTGGAAAATTAAGACCAATAGGAGATACTCTATCTTAAACTAGGAAGGACTTTTCTTGAGCAGATTTGTTTCTTTCTATCTAAAACCACGTTTAAGCATTTTCAAGTAAAAACTCGTTTCTCCCAACAAAAGAAAAGGGGACGTCATTTTAAATGCACCAAATAAAATAATATTATTTTTTGTAGAGAATACTGCGTTTTCTCAAACCTGTGGAATACATATAGGTGTCGCGGGCTCCCCATTAGAGTGTTAAAAACGAACTTTCAAAGTCTTAAACTTATTCAATGCTTGTCTGTTCTAAACCCAGGCTTCTCCTTGGTGTTTAATTCTTCTTTTAAGGAAACGCCATGCATACAAACATAAGTTGATTGTCGAATGGGCGTACTGCGCAATGTTAGAGATCGACCATGATCACGGTTGCATTTCTTAACTCGTTTTAGAGATCACAAATAAAAGCCATATCTCACCTCTTCTTTGGATGAGATGGAGCTGACCAAGAGGAAGAGAGAAAGACTGGAATCCGACGAGGAAAAGTACTGTAGTTAATTAGATTTACTCCCATCAAAGCCTTGTATCTTCAACATGATTTACGGCCTCCCTTGTTTCATACCTTCCGCAACATGTTCGCTTTTTTAAGATGTGCTTAAATGTCTGTTTATATTTAGGAAGTCTCCAAGCGTACAAAAATGGATTGATTGCAGAATTCACGTACATGACAGAGGCAGCGATAAAATGCACAAGCATCAACAACGACAAATTGCATGTAAAGCAAATGTACATTATCATCTGTACGATGAACCAAGGAATGAAACACAATAAAAATACAGAGATGACAATTGCAATAACTTTGCTCACGGACCTTTCTCTCTTGAGTTTCATTTGGCGAGGTACTCCTGCATGCTGCTCATCCAGTGCTTCGGTGCGGCGTGAATACTTGCGAAAGCGGTACAAAGTGAAAACGTTGATGATCACGATGCAGATGAGAATACAGAAGATTTGTACATTATAAAGAGTTTTCATTAGCCAATAATGCTTTCGCAACAACGAGAACACAAACCCAAACAATAAGAAATAAATCCAACACGTGACAGAAACGACGCAGACTCGTTTACTAGTCACTTTGGCTCGATACTGGAGAGGAGTCACCACAGCAAAGAATCTGTCAATGCTGAGAAGAAGTATATGACCTACACTTACGTTTATTAGCGTTGCAAAAAAAATTGAAAAACCAAATGGTGCGTTGGTGTCCTTGTGTAATAAGACCCAAGCCAAAAAGGCATGGAGTGGAGAGGCAACAAGA
>NC_090875.1:35038765-35041265 GCF_036669935.1 Montipora foliosa
AAATCTATGAGTCTCAGTGGCCCTTACAGGAGTTAAAGGGTTAATGGGGACATAGTTTTTCAGTGGACCTAGGTGTTCTTAACCCTTTTACTCCTGTGGGGTTCCCCATTGACGAGTAAAATCGTCTGGCGTTAGACAGAGTAAAATCTATGAGTCTCAGTGGCCCTTACAGGGGTGAAAGAGTTAATGGGGACATAGTTTTTAAGTTAACCTAGCTGTTATTAACTTTTTCACTCCTGTGGGGTTCCCCATTAACGAGTAAAATCGTCTGGCGTTAGACAGAGTAAAATCTATGAGTCTCAATGGCCCTTACAGGAGTGAAAGGGTTAATGGGGACATAGTTTTATAGTGAACCTAGCTGTTATTAACCCTTTCACTCCTGTGGGGTTCCCCATTGACGAGTAAAATCGTCTGGCGTTAGACAGAGTAAAATCTATGAGTCTCAGTGGCCCTTACAGGAGTGAAAGGGTTTAATTGAGTTTTTCAGGTCATTCCGAATGTAGGATCTGTTTTACTATGAAACACGTAATTTTATTTTACATTTTCACTGCTTTCTTTCTCGAAGACCATCGCGCACAAAAGAGAAACATTGGACAGTTTATTGTCCTTTTACCATAGCTGCTTTTTTATAAGAACGACCAGGCGAGATAAACCAAACGTTTAAGAACACACCCAAGCTCAGAGTCAGCTAAGAACATTTTTCTTTTGCTCATCTGTTTCGTTTCTGTAAGAACTATAAATAAAGGTAAATAAATGTAAAACTGTAGTCTAACATGACCATTTACTCGAATACTAAGGTACGTTTTTTAACGTTAACAATTTGTTTTGTTATTGCATGATATACTAAAAAACAACTCAGTTTATAGTCAAGCTTATAGAAGAATTGTGGTTAAGCGCTAATGCAGAAATTGAGAATGGTTTCCTGCTAGCAGGTCTCTTTTCTTCTGCGTTCGCTGGGCTGGCGCAAGGCAAAAAGAAAAAAAAATCTCTGCTAGCGGGGAATTAGAGTAGAAGCTTGCAACCTGCGCTGTTTTTCAGTCTTCTGGTTCATTTTGGCTTTTTTGATGCTAGCCTCCCCGCAGACGTCCTTTGGGAACGAACCGCAAAGGACATCTGCGGGGTGGCGACTTTGATGCTTCTTTTATCCCTTTATGTAAACTTCATCGCAGCTTCGTGAAGTACAAATGGGAAAAGCTGTCAGGCTGAACGGAATGTTCAAGAATCCGTTATGGGTATTCCGATTGAAAAAAAGGCATTTGGCGTCTACGAAAGGATCTCGCGCGTCGTATATCTCCTTGCATGGTCTCTCATCCAGATACAAACCCTACCCGACAAGGCTTAACTTTTGCGAACCTTCTCACAAAGGAAGAGCAGCAAATCAAGCGGTTTACTTACATATTGACCTCTTTCATGCTGATTTTGTTGATTCACAAGTCTTTCTCATGAATAGTACAACACTTCGCGCTTCATTTCGCAGTGAAAAACACATTTAACTTAACTCGGAAATGATCAACATGCTCAATGTCAATGTTATGTATTTCCCTCAATCTTTCTGGGTTGCGTATTTTACTAGTAACAACATGTCCTCTAAGGGGACTATTTTATGTTGTATCGTTTCCTTAGAAACAATGCGTGCTTATCTTTACCACAAATTGGGAGTGTACTCAAGGGCAAAGTATATATAGCTTCAATCAGTCACATGAATAATAGTACTCCGCACTTCTTAAGGACAGGTTTCCTATCGGTGATGCTTACTAATACAGGGATATTTTTGCACAGTTTAAAACTAACCGGAAAAAGTAGGTCTTAGTAAGTACTCTAGGTATCCAAAAAGAAAACTGGAGTAGCCTAGCATTTTTGACAGATAATTAAGTTTCAATTTGAGAAAGAACGCCATACATTGTTTGTATTTTAGAGACTTAATTTTTACAAATATTTTTCATGAATTATCTTTGGAAAATGCTTGGTTACCCTCAATTTTCTTTTTGGATTTCAATAACACTTGTTAAGATTTACATTTCCTGCATAATCATAAACCGGGGCAAAAATATCTTTGAATTAGGGCGCTTTCCTTTTGTCAGAACTGGCTGGCCAGACCAGTCAGTTTGCAAGGAAAATGCAACAATTTGAAGGAACACTTGGAAGATAATCCCTCGTATTCTTCTGGAGGAGTATATATCATCCTCGAAGTGAGTTAATTTGAAAGCGTTGTAGAGGTAGTCCTTCCTTTTGCCCAGTCTGCCCGGTCAGTTCTGTCAAATGGAAAGCGCCCTTAGTAAACACCGTCTCTAAAACCATCTCAAGAAGTATATGCTCGTATCCTCAAACTATTTTTTCGTTTCTTTTCTCGAGTGGGGTCCGGAAGGGGGTCCTTTTTGGGTTCCACGTCTTGTAAGACCAGAAGCACATGACCTTGAAGCGTGCAATTTTGTAATTTTTTCCTTGGAACAAGGCTGGGGATTTTAGGATACCAATACAAAAATAAGATCGAAATTGCACG
>NC_090875.1:35048765-35051265 GCF_036669935.1 Montipora foliosa
ACCAGTAAGAGAAATAAAGAACCCTTTCTACAAAACTTTACAAGTCCAAAATCTCGAAACATTGCGTCGGGTAAAATGTGTGGACCTAGAATGACTAATCACGTGCTGTACTTAGCTTAAATACACCAGTCACTACCCGTAATCCCGGCCCTCACAAACACCTACTGCAACTCAAGCCCTACCGCTCTAGTGACGTAGAAGTATTCAATTTCAGGCTTTTTTGTTACCACGCAATCGCCAGAACTTCCATATTTCAGCTTCACCGTGCAACAGACGCGAGAGAAATATACCATTAAGTTTATTTTGGACGTTTCGGCCGCAGACCGACGTAACTTTACAAGCGTGAATATTGGAGAAAAGCCAAAATTAGAAGACAAAGTTACGGCTTGAAAATGCGTGACTGCAAGAGGCTAGCGACCCAAAGACTTGGAAATGGAAAGCCTGAAAACTTAACGACATTATCCGTCCTTGGCAGTGGTGCGCTGCAGTTCAGGCAGGTTGTGCAGAAATGAACAATACTAACAACGTTTGTGTAGTCAGACAACTTCTGAATGCGTGTGTCCGAAAATGAGTGACTGTTTAACTCCTAGTATAGTTATTGCTGTTTTAGGAGTAAACTCATTAAATATTAAAGATTAAAGGTCTGTAAACCATGCAACTGATCAAAGCCAAATCGACTGTAATGAGCTCTCTCCACGTCGAGATTTTGATGCTCTCTTTATGGAACTAGTATAGGTGGAAAACCTAACTAACACAAAGGACAGAGGAATCACGCGCCTGAACCGAAGCATCTGAATAAACAAATCTGGATCGTTAGGAAGGAAATAGCCAAGGCGAATTATAATTAAGAATCGAAATCGACGTTAACTTAGTTTCCAAAACGCTAATTCATCACACGACTGGTCCGTTAAAATTGCATTGGCATACCACGATTGTAGGTGTAAACAACAGCCTGCATGCATTTTGCCCTTGACGTAATCCTAGCCGCAGTTTCCACGCAGGGTAAAAAAGATAATCTGGCCTGCCACAGAGGCTAGAGAACTGGCGGCGTTAACAACCATAATGTTTTGCGTTCGTGGAATAGTAATAATGTGGCTTTTGAGCGGCGCTCAGTGACAGTCATGTCAGACATACATTCTTCTTAAGTATCCAGTGCAATACCCAACCAAGTGATAACTTTCTTCAATTCCCGTTGGGACTTGTCCTAAAAAAACAGTAAAGGAAGTCAGCGCTAACTCCTTTTAATCTTTAATCCTTAATCGGTATACTTCTACAACAGCAAAAACTATACTAGAAGTTTAAGACAATAACACTTAAGTAAATAAATGAAGAAATAAAATAAAATATATACTCCTTGAGAACAGCCAGATAAGATTCCTCTGAGAAGTCCGAATCTTGAGTTCGCCTTCTTGCAAATATTGTCACAATGCTAGTTCCAGGATAGATTATCAGTGATTTGCAAGCCTAAATATGTTGTAGGAGGTACTTTTCAAATAAGCTTACTATTCAAAGAAGCCTTAAAGGCAACAGGAGTTTCTTACGAGTTATCTCAAGATGAAAGCACTTAGACACATCAAAGTTAAGTTGCCAGGTCTTCAACCAAATATACAGATCTTCCTGGAGAGCTGGGCAGTCCTGCAAGGTAACCCTCTGTACACAACAAAGTTAACTGCAAACAGGCGTAAACTTGATTGAATAGAAGAAGACATATCATTTATAAGTAAAAGAAATAACAAACTGCTGATCTTGGCTTCGTATTGTTAGCTCCTGCTCCTAAGCCATCATGAAGAAAAAAGACAATGAAAATACCTTTACTTCTCCACCAAGTCAATAAGAAGCTTGAGTAACTAAGTAAATAAGTACAGAGCGGATGATAAGCCAGAAGATATAACTGCAAACTGGAGATATTTAAACTTTTCCGTTGCCAAAATCGCAAGAGAAAGCTAGGAATCTACGGTCATGATCAGAGAAAATTTCCAAGTGGAGATAATCAGACGAAGTCAAAACTAGACAAAAAAAAACCTTTAGAAATGATCTTCAGGCCAGTGGAAATGTCTTCAAACTAGAAATTTTTGCTTAAAGACAAAAAATTACCTGCCTCAAATCCAGTTTAGATCTTTGCTTCCTGAAGCTTGAACAGATACTGAAAGAGGATTAGCAATCTCATGTTGACAAAAAAGCAGTTTAACACATCGATTTGCTAAAAGCTCAGAAATAGCGCCAGAAACAAATTCTCTCTTCTGCTGGGCTGAATTTTAGTTTAAGGTCACCTTAGATGGAGGCATACCGCACAAAGAAATTTTATAATCACCACAGATATGCATGACACTTAAGATAAATCCTGGGGCACATAGTTTAACCTTTCATCATGGCCTTTGGACAAAATTTATTCCGCGCGAAGCGAGAGCTCACTGGAGTGGCTCGAGGCGCGTTCGCTACGCTCTTTGCAAATTTTAATCTCTTCAATATATTAGTCTCTGAATCTAAATATTCATCAGTA
>NC_090875.1:35053765-35074058 GCF_036669935.1 Montipora foliosa
CAATGCAAAATTGCGTCTTTTTCGTCCAAACTGCAATGTTAAGTTTATCTCCTTTGTTCAACTCGTTCAACGTATCACGTCTGTGGCCCGTAGTAATGAAGCGCTAATTAAATCAGGATAAAAGCAAGCTTTGTAGTTCCATTCAGTAGTACTATAACCCACCTGTTTGGACTTTAATATTTTCTGAAGAAAAAAGAACTTATCGGTCTCTTTAAGTGCAACCACAACATCTGTCGTGACACTACTTGAGAATCGTTTTGAACTTGTATGAGAACCTCAATGGCATGATTTGTTTACTGAATATTTATTCATACCCAGTGCCCCAGTGTAAATGGCTCAACACGGTCCGTTTCCGCCGCCAATCCGCTAAATTGCTAGAAGATTACTCACGGGCACTCTTTCCCTTTCTCTATCAGTATTTTCCTTTTGTTGCTTTCTCAAACAGCACAGATCCATGGTGGCACCCATACTGCATATATATCCAAAGATAGGCCAGGGGTGGAGTGGGTTATCCTTCCGGCAAAGACTACTGTTTTGGCAACTTGGGAAATGAAATATTTCAGCTTTTTTGGAGCCCTTAAGAACTTGGGGGTTTTTTATGGCACCCGTAGCTGTAGATCACATGAAAAAGTAATCACACTGAATTGCTGACCCTTAACTCTAGTTTCGGTAATAAGAAGCAACCTAGGCGGTAATCGCCCTGGAGGGCCATTATGCATGCTGTAGGTGATAAGGTAAGTCGTCACAAGGCCTAGTGCCCGCTCGTACCTGCTGGAGCTTAAATTGGTTACTGCTCTTCTTTCCTGGACAGGATAATAATCGCTGGTGCCCATTTATACATCTGGGTGGAGAGAGGCACTGTTAAAGAAAATTGCCTTCCCAAGACGACATGTCAACGCCCTAGTAACCAGGACCGCCCGATCCAGAACACACTAAAGATTAAAATGTAAGACTACACTTAAAAATGGTGGAAAATTGTTGCCACCCCCGCAAGCCGTTTTTTTGTGTGTATTATTACACCAACTTCTAAAGTGTAGTTTAACTCTCAAAAGGATGGTAAATTTACACGCAAAATAGTGTAAAATGGGTATTATACAACTTTGCACTTGTAAAGTTACACATCTAGCAAGGGTAATAATATCAGAAAGGATGCGTAAAATTACCCCGAATTACGGTGTAGTGATCTTGCCAGCCCCGCTACCCTTTTTGGAAGGTGTAATTTTACCCCATCTAAAAAACTTGAAATTACCACCAAAAGACGTATAATTCAACCATAAAATGAAGTGTAATTATGTTTATTTATCATCAATTTATAAGTAACATTACACATGACGCTACATCGATGGGTAACAAACTCAAGCGTCAAATTACAATCGCTTACTTAAGTAAAAAATGCACAACTCTAGATTCACATTTCTATAACTTAGCGTAGGGCCATTAAGGTTGGTTTCCATATGATCACAGACGACACGGATCGCAGAAAGTTCTTCGATCGTCTGCGATCGTGATTGCACACGATCGCAGAAGGTAGAACGAAGTTCTGTCGCATTGACAGGAATTTTGTATGAACAGAAGATTTGGAGAGCGTGCTTCGGCAAGAAAATGTATGTATTTGTGCAGAATTGAGACTAATAAAAACAAACTAAACATTTAAGAGCAACGAGGTGGCCTCCCGAAACGTTTAGTATTCGTTCGCCTTTTGCAACGATATAAATGTCATCATAATTCGGGAGTTCGCCCGTAATGAGGATAAATGGAGGAGAATCTTGCTTCAACCCAGGTAGCTCTTTTTCAGTAGGCACAACCTGCATATATAAAATGAAGTGGGAAAGAACAGATGTTATAAACATTATAAAAGGTGCAAGTTACATCGAACTGTATGAGGTGCATTAGCCCGCCAGTTCAGATGGAAATTATACTACATGGTACACTATAACAACTAAATTAACTGCATGGTTAGATCTACTTTACAAGTTACATCGAACTGTATGAGGTGCATTACCCGCCACTTTAGATGGAAATTTCACTACATAGTACCCTATAACAACTAAATTAACTGCATGGTTAGAACTACTTTACAAGTTACATTGAACTGTATGAGGTGCGCCACCCACCAGTTCAGATGGAAATTATACTACATAGTACACTATAACAACTAAATTAACTGCATGGTTAGATCTACTTTTCAAGTTACATCGAAAAATTGCCAAAATGCATCGGGGAGGAAATAAATGGCCAGCACTTTCAAAAGAAAGTGGACACCTTGCCGGCTGCTTTGTTTATTTGCGAGAAAAGAAACTATCTGCGATCTATTATTCTTTTGAAAGTGCTGGCCATTTATTTCTTCCCCCATACATTTTGTTGATTTAGGACAGATTAAAGTCCACATTACATTCGGATTCTACACAAAAAGGAACTGGCATAGCGCGTTAGCGGGCTGGACTCTCGATCGGGCGGTCCAGGTTACTAGGGCGTTGACATGTCGTCTTGGGAAGGCAATTTTCTTTAACAGTGCCTCTCTCCACCCAGATGTATAAATGGGCACCAGCGATTATTATCCTGTCCAGGAAAGAAGAGCAGTAACCAATTTAAGCTCCAGCAGGTACGAGCGGGCACTAGGCCTTGTGACGACTTACCTTATCACCTACAGCATGCATAATGGCCCTCCAGGGCGATTACCGCCTAGGTTGCTTCTTATTACCGAAACTAGAGTTAAGGGTCAGCAATTCAGTGTGATTACTTTTTCATGTGATCTACAGCTACGGGTGCCATAAAAAACCCCCAAGTTCTTAAGGGCTCCAAAAAAGCTGAAATATTTCATTTCCCAAGTTGCCAAAACAGTAGTCTTTGCCGGAAGGATAACCCACTCCACCCCTGGCCTATCTTTGGATATATATGTAGTATGGATGCCACCATGGATCTGTGCTGTTTGAGAAAGCAACAAAAGGAAAATACTGATAGAGAAAGGGAAAGAGTGCCCGTGAGTAATCTTCTAGCAATTTAGCGGATTGGCGGCGGAAACGGACCGTGTTGAGCCATTTACACTGGGGCACTGGGTATGAATAAATATTCAGTAAACAAATCATGCCATTGAGGTTCTCATACAAGTTCAAAACGATTCTCAAGTAGTGTCACGACAGATGTTGTGGTTGCACTTAAAGAGACCGATAAGTTCTTTTTTCTTCAGAAAATATTAAAGTCCAAACAGGTGGGTTATAGTACTACTGAATGGAACTACAAAGCTTGCTTTTATCCTGATTTAATTAGCGCTTCATTACCACGGGCCACAGACGTGATACGTTGAACGAGTTGAACAAAGGAGATAAACTTAACATTGCAGTTTGGACGAAAAAGATGCAATTTTGCATTGTGATTTACCGGCAAGAGATGTGTTGTTAGGTAAATAAAGAGTTTTCGCAGCGGCTCTATTGTCCGTAATTTTCAAGACTTCTTCCAAGAAATTTATAACCGCTGTCGGAGCACTATCTGATCGGTCCTAAAACAATCACATAACAATTTTTTATTAACGGCAAGTCTTTTCGGTGACAATTAACTTCAGAGTCTCTTTTTACCATAACTTGGAAGGAAAAAAGATAATCGAAATTAAATGGCTGATTTTTGCAGACACGCTTTGTTGAAACTTTAACCGGAAGTGGCCTGGTTAGCCATCTTCTCGTAAGTTTTTTTCTTAGTAAAATGCCTCAACCTTAGTATTTTTGTCTTGATATTACTAAACTAAGGGCTGAACTTGGCAGGGATACTAAGACCTCAAGATATAAAACATGGGCATGGAAAATATGTGGTCTGAAAAACAGGCCATTTCCGGTTGCTTCCCATATGCTTAAAATATGACCAAGTTGTGATAACAGCCACAGGCTAGCGAAACATTTCCATGAGCTAATGTTCTCACCCATAGAAGCCTGAGGATAGGGCTTTACAAAGATGGTTTTGTTTTTGCCTGAAATTAATTTCCTGTTGCTAAAAGAGAGATTTAAAAGTGGCCAAAATTGCACTGAAAATCAGCCTCTGGGGACCCCTGAGGGGCTGATATCCAGAACTCGGCTAAAAAAAAGTCGTTGAAGCTGAAACTTTGGCATATTACATAAGTCGACATAAGTACCTTGTGTACCAATTTTAAGCGAAATCGGCCGACCTTCATTTCCAAGTCTGCCCCAGTCTCTCAGGCAGAAGCTCTTAAATTACAGAAAAATAAGTAATAAAAAATTATTGCACTGATTAAAAATTACAATTCAGTTTTTTAGTTATTTTGTGTAAGTAAGAGAAGCTGTTTGTATTGTTTTTTAAAAGAATTACACGGTAAATTTTTTAGGCCTATAGAAACTGACTCCCAGATTTTTGATGCTGAGAACTGAAATTTTGATTGACCATATCTAGTCGTTACATTTATTCTGTAGAAGTTTTGATTTGATGCATGCTTGGTGTTATGACAATGGATTTCAGATGCTGGTGTAAGAGCATCTGAGAAAAAAAGCTGGAATACCGATTTTTATCATTTTGAATTTTGTGGGCAGAGAGTGCTATCCTCAACTTGTAGATATTATTTAATTCCAAGATTCCAAGTAGAGCATAATATAATCTGCCCTGTGAGCAAAGAACATGCACCGTACACATTGATTTTGTTTCGTCAAAACCCTTGTGAGTCTTGTTTTGCGTGCATTGCCCCAGCTGATGGTACCATAGTTTAAGTAGGGGTAAACAAGAGTATAATATAACTGCTTAAGGACATTTAGATCAACATATTTCCGTATCTAATAAAGTATTCCTAAATTTTTTGCTAGTTTGTTGTTTACATGCTGAATCTGAGGTTCCCAATTTAGATGTTCATCAATGTAAACTAATACGTATTTAACCGCAAATTACTTACGTTTAATATTATTAATATTAATATGAACAGTCTTCCTTGCTGACGAGATTAGCATATAGTGTGTCTTTTTAAAGTTAACAGACAGCTTGTTAGATGTGCAGTACCTCAAAACTAGTGCTAGTTCGTTGTTGACAACAGATTCCAGTTCGTTTAAACAGCTACTCGTTAGTGTCGTCAGCAAATATTCTAAACGAAAATCCAGAGGAAGAATTTGGGAGATCATTAACATAAAGCAGAAATAACAGAGTCCCTAAGGTAGAACTTCGGGGTATCCCACAAGCTATTGTTTCCGTATTTGATTTAAAGTCTCCAATTATAAAATACTGTGTACGCTGGTGCAAGTAATTTTCAAACCAATTATATGATATTCCTCGGATTCCATAGGCGTAAAGCTTAGAAAGCAAAATGTTCTGGTTAACAGTATCAAATGCCTTTGAGAGGTCTAGAAAAATGCCACATGTGATTTGCTTATTATCAATGGCCATGTTGAGACTGTCAGTAATTTCTAGGGTAGCCTGTTCAGTTGTGAAGCTCTTTCTAAAACCTTATTGATATTTGTAAAGTATATTATTTTTTTCAAGGAACGCATACATTTGATTATAAATTAGACGTTCTAGAACTTTAGCAAATGGAGATAAGGTAGCAATAGGTCTGTAGTTCCCTGTGTCAGTAACGCCACCACTCATATATTGGTGTAACTTGGAAAATCTTGAAAGCATCAGGTACTATGCCGGTTGCTATAGACTGGTTGTGGCTCAGCACCCATTTTAATAAGCTTATTTGGAATATCTAATGATGCTTTCTGCACATCCAGGCTAGAGAATAGACTGCTCACTTGAGCTTCTGTGACTGGAGACATAACAAAACTAGACAAAGGGGTGTTCTTGACAAATTGCATTCATTTGGGTTTTCATGATTTTGTGGTATAGTACTATCCGCTTAATAGTGATTTATCAGGTGGATAGCCCTATCCACCTTTTGAACAACCGAGGCCAGGTCAACACCTCAAGTCTCCACTGGTGCCATACCCGCATCTCTGATGTTTGGGAAGGAGATTAGAACAAAACTACCGGAGTTACGACTGGAGAAATCTTTGCGTGATGCAAGTTTGAGGGATAAAGATTGGGAACAGAAGGTGAAGCAAAAAGCATATGCAGATGGAAACCGTGGCGCAGTACCAAGTCCCATTGTCCTGGCAGATCAAGTTGTCCTATAAAGAACACTAGGGAGATAGGAAAACTAGCTCCGAAGCTCGAAACCAAGCCGTACACAGTCCTAACGAATGAAAGACATCAAGTAACCATGGAGTCCAGTGTGGGAGCTGCTTACAAGAGAGATATTTCGTCGGTGAGGCCAGAGGAGGTGTGGCCCAGTGGTTAGGACGTTTACCTTGAGATCCGGAGATCCCAGTTCAAGACCCGCTCTGACTATTCGTTGAATTTGATCCTGGTAGTTCCTGCATGGTTCAGTCGCTGTTGTTCTTTTCCGTCGTTTCGTTGTGTTTCATTGGCCCTGAAAGCCCCTATGGACCGAGCTTTAACCAGTCAATGAACCGGTTTCAGCGAACGCAAAGGGTACTTTCCTTTAAAATGATCCAAGATCACTTGGATTATGGTGCATCAAAAGAACATATGAATCCTTTCCCAGGATGGATTTGTCGGTTCCTTTGATCCTTTTTCGAATCATCCCAAAGGAACGCATTCAAAGTCTGAAGACGTCAGAGGTAGAGAACCCTAGGCGTATCATTAAGAAAACTTATCAGATTTGGGGAAATAGGAAAATTCTGTCATAGACCTACTATTCGGAAAGTTTGCCTATTTTTATGAATATTGTAGACGTAAAAATATATGAGTTAAAAGGGTTTTATGGATTTTCAAATGCGTAATTTGGTCTCTGTTCGACCTAAAAGCATCAAACTTGGATATACGGCTACTCTTAATGTTATCTTTCATGAGGTGGTGTCAATTTATCGATTGGTTTAAATTTGAAACTCGCTCCAGTTCCCTGCCCAATTCCGAAATGGCCTATTAACGTAATGCTCGACATAAGAGCATAGAGGTCAATGGTTTGTACATCACGTCATACCAAGATCTCACCTTAACTTTTGAACACAACTTTTTAATTTTTCAACACCCGGAGTTGTACAAACAACTAGTATTTCAAGTGGCCTTTGAAATTTGCAACTCTTCGTGACAAGTGAGTGAAGTAGCGAATTTTAATAATTTTCGATAAAAGCAAAATTGTGTTCTTTCGTCCTTCTTGTTGGGGCTCTTTGGCCCCTTTCATGTTGGATTCCATCTTAAATTCGAAATGTTTGTAGTTTTTTTCAAAATCAACATTTTTGTTGTTTCTACTGCGGGGTCCTTGACCTCTCCCATAGTGGCTTTTCAGGGCCAACATTGAAACATAACAGTTAAATAACCTACGGAATCCCAACTGGCCGGAGGCAAACCAATTGGCTAAATTCGGAGAGTATTTGAGGCAGGGACTATCAGGATCAAATTCAATTAGTGGTCAGAACGAGTCTTGAACTCGGGTTGTCCGCAGGATATTACGGTTAGTGTGGTTAGACCACAATGGCTGCCACTGCAACTAGATTTGATCTCAAACAGCGCGTTCTTCCAGTTTTAGTCAAAATCGTCGTTTTCGTTGACCCATTTCAATTTTTCCACATTTTGAAATTTCATACTGGCATCCCGAAGTTCTCGCTGAGCTCCGTATGGATAAATTAAACGCTGTGTAAATACTCTCCCTAAAGAACAAAAAGTGGAGTAAGATAATTGCCTTTCCTTAAGATGTTTGTTTACTTTTTATCGACATTTATGTCGGAAGGTCTTTTTTTCATACACCGGAACCCATGTTTTTTAAAAAGGTTTTCATAACTCTTTTGTGTGGCAAATTAAGACAAATACCAGCTACTCTTTCTTAAACGAGACAGGACTTTTCTTGAGCAGATTTGTTTCTTTCCATCTAAAACCACTTATAATCATTTTAAAACTCGTTTCTCCCAAGAAACGAAAAGGGAAAGAATATAATTTTAACTGCTGCAAATAAAATATTATTTTTTGTAGAGAATACTGAGGGTTTTTTTTTTTACATGTAAAATACATATAGGTGTCGCGGGTTTCCCCATTAAAGTGTTAACAATGAATTAGTCTTACTAATTCACTGCTTGTCTGTTCCAAACCCAAGTTTGATCTGATGCTTGAATCTTTTTAAAGAAAGCGCCATGCATACAAACATAAGAAGAATTTCGAATGGGCGTACTGAGCAATGTTAGCGATCTACCATATCACAGTTGCACTTTTTAACTAGTTTGAGCAAGGCTGGAATTCGACGAGGAATGGTACTGGGATTGATTAGTATTAACGCAAATTGCTCCAGGAGATTTTCTAACGCCATTTTAATGTTTGACTCCTCGAGATCTTGAATATTTAATCCCATCAAAGCTTTGTATCTTGAAGGTAATCCGCGGCCTCCCTTGCAATTGTTTCATTCCTTCCGCAGCATCTTAACTTTTTTAAGATGTGCTTGAATGTTTCTTTATATTTGGGAAGTCTCCAAGCGTACAAAAATGGATTGATTGCAGAATTTGCGTACATGACAGCGGTAGCGATAGAATCCACAAGCATCAACACCGACAAATTGCATGTTAAGCAAATGTACAATATCATCTGTACGACGAACCAAGGAATGAAACACAATAGAAATACAGAGATGGCAATTGCAATAGCTTTGTTCACGGTCCTTTCTCTCTGGAGTATCATTTGGCGAGGTACCCCTGCATGCTGGTCACCCAGTGCTTCGGTGCTGTGTGAATACTTGTGAAAGCGGTACAAAGTGAAAACGTTGATGACCACGATGCAGATGAGAATACAGAAGATTTGTACATTATAAAGAGTTCCCATTAGCACATAATGCTTTCGCAAAAACGAGAACACAAACCCAAATAATAAAAAGTAAATCCAACACGTGAAAGAAACGATGCAGACTCGTTTACTCGTCACCTTGGCTCGATACTGGAGAGGAGTCACCACAGCAAAGAATCTCTCAATGCTGAGAAGAAGTATATGACCAACACTTACGTTTATTAACGTTGCAAAGAACTTTAAAAGACCAAATTGTGCGTTGGTGTACTTGTATAATAAGGCCCAACCCCAAAAGACAGCGAGTGGACAGGCAACCAGCCCAACCAAAAGATCTGCAACAGCCATGGAGAAGATGATAAAGTTTGAAGGCGAAGATCGAAGTTTTCGAAGAGGGTCCACCCAAACTGATAATACGACTAGAAAATTTCCAAACGTTGTTATTGGAAACGAAATCATAGCCAGAACAGCAACAGTAGTGAAGATGGTTTCAGCATTATCGATATTGAGCCAAACTTGAACCAAAGCTTCTTCACTTGTCATGTTCCAATAGTCAAAGGTACCTCGAACAGCCGCCATGTTGTCTTAAACGAAATAAGAATTTTTAACTCTTCTCGGCTTTAAGCAGGACTAATGTTAAAATGATTGTCAGTATTAAATTGATGTAATATTGAAGTCAATTTGCATATTATCAACTCTCTTAAGGACACGTCAAAAACTGAAAACGGCATAAGATAAGCACATTTTGCCAGGTTCTGTGAGAGGCTCTTTCAAACCTTGTCCCTTCTTCTTCTTCTTCTTGATTAGCTTTGCTTTTTTCTGCGGACAATTTTATTTTGAAGATGCAAGGAAGATATCTGTTTTCAAACATTGCTTTTATTATTAAAATTTGCTAACCACAGGAACAAGAGACGTTTTGTTTCGAACGCTAATGGGGCTCTGGTTGGCGCATTAATGACAATGGGTGACGTCTACGATATCTTCCCTATTGCGCTATTTAACAGGAAGGTGCAAATAAAATCATCCTTAATTGAGTTTTTCAGTTCATTCCGGATGTAGCATCTGTTTTACTATGAAACAATTAATTTTATTTTACATTTTCACTGCTTTCTTTCTCGAAGACCATCGCGCACAAAAATAAAACATTCAAAAAGTTTATTGTCCTTCTGCCATAGCTGCTTTTTTATAAGAACAATCAGGCGAGACAAACCAAAACTTTAAGAACACACCCAAGCTGAGGGTCGGTTAAGAACAGTTCTGTTTTGCTCATCCGTTTGGTTTCCGTAAGAACTATAAATAAAGGTAAATAAATGCAAAACTGTAGTCTAACATGACAATTTACTCAAATACTGAGGTACGTTTTTTAACGTTAACAATTTGTTTTTGTTATTGCACGATATACTAAAAAACAACTCAGTTTGTAGTTAAGCTTATAGAAGAATTGTGATTAAGCGCTAATGCAGAAATTAAGAATGGTTTCCTGCTGGCAGGTGTCTTTTCTTCTGAGTTTGCTGGGCTGACGGAAGGCCAAAAAAAAGAAACCTCTGCTCGCGGGGAATTAGAGCAGAAGCTTGCAGCCTGCGCTGTTTTTAAGTCTTCTGGTTCATTTTGGCTTCTTTGATGCTAGCCTCCCCGCAGACGTCCTTTGGGAACGAACCCCAAAGGACAGCTGCGGGGAGGCTACTTTGATGCATCTTTGTAAACTTCATCGCAGCTTCGTGAAATACAAATGGGAAAAGCTGTCAGGCTGAACGGAATGGTCAAGATTCCGTTCAATATGAGTATTCCGATTGAAAAAAAAAGGCATTTGGCGTCTACGAAAGGATCTCGCGTGTCGTATATCTCCTTGCATGGTCTCTCATCCAGATACAAACCCTACCTGACAAGGCTTAACTTCTGCGAACTTTCTCACAAAGGAAGAGCTGCAAATCAAGCGGTTTGCTTACATATTGATCTCTTTCATGCTGAGTTTGTTGATTCACAAGTCTTTCGAATTCTCGTGAGTAGTACAGCACTTCGGGCTTCAATTCGCTGTGAAAAACGCATTTAAGTTAACTCTGAAATGATCAACATGCTCGAAGCCAATGTTATGTATTCCCTTTTATTTCCTTTAATCTTTCTGGGTTTCGTATTTTACTAGTAACCACATTTTTAAACTTAAAAAAACCCAGCTCTGAAACAACAGCCATTTAGGTAGTCTAATTCACTACAATGTTCGTCCTATCTATCGACGTCGGGATGAGAATTTCCTAACGGATACGTTCATTTTCCATCCTTTGAACATATTTTTAGGTGTTTCTCATATTTATGGACTCGAGGCGATTTTCATTTGATTACTGTGCGTGATCTGATGTCGAAACACACCTACGAATCGCACTACGATCCCGATTGTTTGGTTCATTTAAGCTTCTACGTTGTTAATTAAGACAATTTTTTTCTTTGGATTTTTTTGTGGATTCAAGTCGATTTGCATTTTATTCTCATCCGAGACCTATGAAAAGTGGAAACGTATTCCCCGAACCAAATGCAGTGCCGCAAACACTTCGGGGCTTTAAGATATGTAATAGCGTACCAGTCGAACTGAATGTATAAAATTAAAAACAAAAATGACAATTAACTACAATTTAGGCGTAGAATGACTCAGCACTTGAGCACCTGTGTAACGTTGCAAACATGACTGTATGCACTCATTTGGCGATATTAACATCTAAAAGATGAATACCGAAAGAGCCGCCCAACGATAACAAACGGGACTGAAAAACGGAGGCCGCACAAAAACTGTAAGAGACCTGGACCTGTAAGAGAAATAAAAAACCCGTTCAACAAAACTTTACAAGTCCAAAATCTCGAAAAATTACGTCAGGTAAAATGTGTCGACTTAGAATGACTAATCACGTGCTGTACTTAGCCTTAATACACCAGTCACTACCCGTAATCTCGGCTCTCACAAACACCTACTGCAACCCGGAGAAAAGCCACAACTAGCAGACAAAGTTACGGCTTGAAAATGTGTGACTGCAAGAGGCTTGCGACCCAATGACTTGGAAAAGGAAAGCCTAAAAACTTAACGACATTATCCGTCCTTGGCAGTGGTGCGCTGCAGTTCAGGCACGCATGCAGAAATGAACAATGCTAACAACGTATGTGTAGTCTGTAAACCATGCAACTGATCAATGCCAAATCGACAGTAATGAGCTCTCTCCACGTTGAGATTTTGATGCTCTCTTTATGGAACTAGTATAGGTGGAAAACCTAACTAACAGAAACGACCGAGGAACCACACGCCTGAACCGAAGCATCTAAATGAACAAATCTGGATCGTTGGGAAGGAGATAGCCAAGGCGAATTATAATTAAGAATCGAAATCGACGTTAACTTAGTTTCCAAAACGCTAATTCATCACACGACTAGTCCGTCAAAAATTACATTGGCATACCACGATTGTAGGTGTAAACAACAGCCTGCGTGCAATTTGCTCTTGACGTAATCCTAGCCGCAGTTTCCCCGCAGGGTAAAAAAGTTAATCTGGCCTGCCAAAGAGGCTAGAAAACTGACGGCGTTAACAGCCATACTGTCTTGCGTTCGCAGAATAGTATCAATGTGGCTTTTGAGCTTATAGAATCAGCGCTCAGTGACAGACATGTCAGACATACATTCCCCATAAGTATCCAGTGCAATATCTAACCAAGTGATATCTTGCTTCGGTTCACGTTCGGACTTGCCCTAAACAAACACTAACAGAAGTCAGCGCTAACTATAATAGAAGTTTAATATAATAACACTTAACTAATTAGATGAATAATAAAATAAAATAAAATATATACTCCAGAGAACAGCCAGATAAGATTCCTCTGAGGAGACCGAAGGTTGAGTTCGCCTTCTTGCAAATATTTTCACAACGATAGTTCCAGGATAGATTATCAGCAATGTGCCAGCCTAAATAGGTTGAAGTAGGTACTTTTAAAATAAGCTTGTCATTACGGGTTATCCCAAGATCAAAGCACTTAGATACGTCAAAGGTAAGTTGCCAGGTCTTCGACCAAATATACAGATCTTCCCTGAGAGCTGGGCAGTCCTGCAAGGTAACTCTCTGTACACAACACAGTCATCCGGAAACAGGCGTAAACTTGATTGAAGAGAAGAAGAATATCATTTATAAGTAAAATAAATAACAAACTGCTGATATTGGCTTCATACTGTAAACTCCTTCTCCTACGCCATCATCAGAAAAATAGACAATGAAAATACCTTTACTTCTCCACCAAGTCAATAAGAAGCTTGAGTAACCAAGTAAATAAGTACCGAAAGGATGATAAGCCAGAAGGCATAACAGCATTTAAACTTATTTAAACTTTTCCGTCGCAAAAATCGTAGGAGAAAGCTAGGAATTTTACGGTCATGATCAGAGAAAATTTCCACATGGAGATAATCAGACGAAGTCACAACTAAACAAAAAAACCTTTAGTAATGATCTTCAGGGCTGTGGAAATATCTTCACACTAGAAATTTTTGCTTAAAGACAAAAATTTAGGTGCCTCAAATCCAGTTTAGATCTTTTCTTCCTGAAGCTTGCACATACACTGAAAGAGGATTAACAATCTCATGTTGACAAAAAAAGCGGTTCAACACATCGATTTGCTTAAAACTGCGCCAGACACAAGTTCTCTCTTATGCTGGGCTGAATTATAGTTCGAGCTCACCTTAGATGGAAGCATAGCACACAAAGGAATTTTGTAATCATCATGCATCACACTTAAGGTAAATCCCGGGGCACATAGTTTAACCCATTCATCATGGCCTATGGACAAAATTTTTGCCGCGCGAAGCGAGAGCTTACTGGAATGGCTCGAGGCGTGTTCGCTACGCTCTTTGCAAATTTTAATCTCTTCAATATTAGTCTCTGAATCTAAATATTCATCAGTAAAACAGTCAAAAGAAGTACTAAAACCACAATTGGACATCACTACACCTTCGACTTGATTTGGACAGCCGGCTGGTCGTTGTCCGGTATGAAACTTGCAAGACAAACGGACACTGTGCTCTCCAATGAGCGGGTTTGCTTTCTCCAGAGATCATCCTTGACTTAACTAAGCAAGGGTCTTGGCTTCATCTATCGTGTAAGACAGCTCAATATTAAATCGAAAGTGGTCCTCGTTTGCTTCATCCTGCATCGAAGTGACTTTTCGAATGTCACTTTCTAATGTGTACCAAATATGTACTGGAGGACTCACTGTTGACTCAATTGATGACGGACATGGATCTCTCAAGCATTTGCTTCATCGAAACTTTTGTTATCCTTAGAAAGCTGTTGACTGAAACCATGTTGGATTCAATTTTAAATACCGAATGTTTGTAGCTTTCTTCAAAATCGACATCTTCGCTGTTTCCGTTGCGAGGTCCTTGGATTTACTCTTGTTGAATACAATTGGCCTCTATCTAAAGTATCTAAGTCTCCTTAGGACTTACCTCCCTATTCGCCTAATCATCCGATTACTGCGAGTATGTTTCTTACAGAATTCGCCGAGTTCCTGGAATCTATCGTCATGACAACTGAGCCGCTGATAATGGCTGGTGATTTTAACATCCACGTCAATGTACCGTCGGACAACGATGCTGTTCGTTTTCTCGACTTACTTTCGTCAATGGGCTTACAGCAACACATTGATTTCCCAACTCATGTGTCTGGCAATATTTTGGATTTATTGATAACTCGATCCTCAGATTCTCGCCTTATACGAGATGTCCAACCTGATACAACTGTCACAGTTAGACCCCAAGTACCTTGGTACTCGGATGAAATCCGTGAAGCCAAGAGGGAGCGTAGGCGTGCTGAAAGGAGATGGAGGACTACTGGCACTGCCGCGGATCTGGTATCATTTAACAGAAAGAAAAATTATGTTACGCATTTGCTTGAAGAAGCCAAATCAGCTTTTCTCGCCGAGTTCATCGATAAAAACGCTGATCATCAAGGAAAGCTATTTCGAGCTGTGAAAGACCTTTTAGTGGAAAAGAATACACTATACTTCTCAGACTATGCTGACAAATCAGCTCTTGCAAATAATTTGGGGAGGTATTTTGTGCAAAAAGTTATTCGACTGCGAGATGAGCTTGATCATTGTGCTGTCGCGGATGATACTGACACCAATAGTGATTTACCAACTCCATTATTTATAGAGACATTTACGCCACAGTCTGAAGAGGATGTGTGCAGGCTTATTGCAAACTCCAAATCTACATCTTGCTGCCTTGATCCTATTCCCACACCTTTACTAAAGTCTTGTATTGAGCCTCTTATCCCAGTGATTACGAAGATAATTAACATCTCGTTGGATTCTGGAATCTTTCCTGCAAACTGGAAAGTGGCTATGGTTATTTAGCCTACATCTCTAAGCTTTTAGAACGTGCTGTATTTAATCAGATATATGACCACATTGTCCGGTCAGATCTTTATCTGCTGCTACAATCTGTATTTTGCCAACATCATAGCACGGAGACAGCGTTAGTCAAGGTCGCCAATGATATTTTTTTTAAACATGAACTCGCAACGCGTTACGCTACTTGTCCTCTTGGATTTAAGTGCCGCATTTGACACGGTAGATCATGGAATTTTGCTTAGACGCCTGAGCACAAGCTTTGGTATACGCGGGAGAGCTCTAGAGTGGTTTTCGTCATACTTGTTGGGGCGTAGCCAACATATTCTGTTCGATGGGGTTAAATCAGATAGCTTCGATTTGGGCCTCGGTGTTCCACAGGGAAGCTGTCTGGGTCCGCGTCTTTTTGGGGTCTACGCCTCCAAGCTTTTCGAGATAATACAAGTGCACCTACCTGACGCTTATTGCTTCGCTGATGATACTCAACTTTACTTGACTAATAAGCCTGACAGTCCGACGGATCAGGCAGAGGCGGTGTGCGCCATGGAAAGATGCATTGGTGACTTAAGAAAATGGATGTACCAGGAAAAATTAAAAATTAATGATGATAAGACGGAATTTCTTATTATTGGATCTAGACAGCAATTGATGAGAATTAATCCTTGTACGATCCGTGTTGGTAAAATTGACATTAAAGTGCCCTTGTGATAAAAAAAATCACTTCCTTTTTTTCTTCAGATTTTGAAAATGTGTTTGCCTAACAACTGACTAGCAAAATTTTGAGCTTTGATTTTTGTCCAAAGACCGTTTACTTTGAGCGCAAGCTTTATATTCGCGGTCCGCCATTACTCACGTTCAAAACTGACCGATTTGGCCTCAGAGGCTTGGATCCAGGGAAAAGTGACGTCAAAGGCTTACTAGCTTAAATTTTCAGCGTGTGAATGCAGCTTATTATATATGCAAAAGCGAGTTTAAAAGTCTGAAAGCCCAAAACACCCGTGCTGCACAAAATTCTGCGGCGTACACATGCATTGCATTCTTAAACTACTGAGCCTTCGACGTCATTTTCTCCTCCATCCAACTCTCTCAAGAACTTAAAGTTAGTAATGGCGGACCATTAAATAGGAAATTCCAGTTAAAATAAACAGGTGTCTTTTTTAAATCAAGGCTTAAAACTTTGGTCACTTAGTGTTTAGTTAAAATAGTTTTGAAATCCGATGAAAAATAACAATTGATATTTCATCACAGGGGCACTTTAAGCCTGTGTCTGAGGAACGCAATCTTGGCTCCTGGTTTAACTCCAATTTCTCCATGTCTACCCATATATCTAAGTCCTGTAGTGCGGCATTTTTGTGGCTCCACAATATTAAAAGAATAAGTAAATTTTTAGTAAAAGATAAATTAGAAATGGTTCTTCACGCTTTTGTCACAAGCAGAATTGACTATTGCAATGGCCTTCTTTATGGACTTCCAGACTGTGTAATATCTAAACTGCAGAGGGTACAGAACGCTGCAGCCAGGTTACTAACTTCGAGCCGCAAATATGATCATATTATGCCCGTTTTGCATGATTTACACTGGCTGCCAGTTAAGTATAGAATACATTTTAAAATTTTACTTTTAACTTTTAAAGCACTAAATGGTATGGCACCAGCTTATATTAGCGATTTAATTAATGTAAGAAAACATGCACGTTATTCACTGCGCTCCAATTCTAGCATTATTCTATTACATCCAGCTGGGAAAATGAAAAAAACCTTTGGTGACAGATCTTTTAGTGTACTTGCGCCTACACTGTGGAACGCGCTCCCTAGAAGCCCTGCCCAATATTGATTCGATTTTAACTTTTAAATCTTGTCTTAAACCATATCTTTTTAAGTTAGCTTTTAGCCTTTAGCGCGTAATACTTTATTATTGTTTATTTAGCTTTGTTCATATTTAGTATATTTTAATACTGTGATGCGCTTTTGATCATTGTATGTTAAAAAGCAATATAAATTAATAAATTATTATTATTATTATTATTATTGTTATTATTATTATTATTATTATTATTATCACATAAATCAATGTCACACAGTCCTTGTTTACATTTAAAAAGGAAAATAAGATTAAAGTACTTTCTTCTAGATGCTAAGCAACCTTACCCTTTCCTCATATGGCTTATTCTTGAAAATTACTCTTGTGGCTGTGCGCTGCACACCCTCCTCAATGATGTCGACCAAATACGCTTGATGGGTGACTAGACTTCGCAGGCGAACTCCAGGTGTGGTCTCACCTAATAAATAAATAACTTCAGAAAGATTTTTGGGTTAGCGCGATTTCCACAAGTTCTTCTGATGAGGCATAACATCCCATTGGCAATATTTACTTTAGTTAAGATGTGATGATGATCCCAAGGTGCTTTTCTTCTTACATATGGATATTTGGTTAGAACCAAGGTGGTATGTATTATTATAGGGCTCCTCTTTTGGGTGATACAGAGGTATTTTCATTTACCTATATTAAATTTCATGTCCCAAATATCACTCCAGTTTGTAAGAGAACGTAGATCATCTTTCAAGATTTCACAATCCATTTGTAAAGATATAACTCTACAACACTTGGCATCATCAGTGTAGAGGGGAAGAATAGTATCAGGTGATAACTCTAAACAGATGTCGTTGATGTATATAAGAACAGGATTGGTCCAATCAAGGAACCCTGAGGAGCCCCTGAGGTGATGACATTCCATCAATGATAACCCGGTGTCGTCCGTTGGTCAGGTAGTCCTCTATCCAACTTAAAAGTGGGTCACGGAAGCCATAAAATCTGAGCTTGTATATCAGCTTTTGGTGTGGTACCCTGTCGAACGCTTTGGCTATATCTAAATAATGCTATCAACTTGATCACCAGTGTCCAATGTTGATGCCAGTAAATGCACATGCTGTAGCAGTTGAGTAACGCAAGATCTATTTGGTCGAAAACCATGTTGTGATGGATTCAAAACATGGTGCGGGTGGACATAAATTCTCGAAAACACGCATTTCTCGAGAACTTTCGACACGACTGAAAGTAAGGCGATTCCTCTACAGCCTGATTTATGAACTGAAATGAGATTGGCATCTTTCTATTTCACTGGAAATTTCCCACTAGATAGTCAAGGAACAGGGAACAGCTATTTCACAAACGAGTTTCTTTCAAAACTCGTGCAGTTATTTCATCTGGTCATGGACTCTTGGATGGATCCAAGTTAACAATATCTTTTGAACTTCATCAGTAGAAAGCGTGATGAAAGATAACTCGCTCATATAAGGTACAATTGGATATAGTGCCAAAGGCGGGGGCTTCAATGGCCATGTTGAGACTGTCAGTAATTTCTAGGGTAGCCTGTTCAGTTGCGAAGCCCTTTCTAAAACCATATTGTTATTTGTAAAGTATATTATGTTTTTCAAGGAAGGCATACAGTTGATTATAAATTAGACGTTCTAGAACTTTAGCAAATGGAGATAAGGTAGCAATAGGTCTGTAGTTTCCTGTGTCAGTAACGCCACCACTCTTATATATTGGTGTAAATTGGAAAATCTTGAAAGCATCAGGTACTATGCCGGTTGCTATAGACTGGTTGTGCGCAACATTTACAATACTACACACTACTTACAATTATCACAATACTTGTTATACTTACATTATTAACAATACTTACTATACTTACAATACTAACAGTAATACAGTATCTACACTATTTAACAAACAAACGGTATTAATTTACAATAATTACCTATCGTGGTCATATATGGTTGCAAAGTAGTCCAATAAGCACAAACACTACACACAGAACACAAAGAGGTCAACAGGTGCAGCCTTTTTTTTCACGCAGGGCAGGTGTGTTTCATAAGGGTGTTGAATTAATTTATTCAGGGGTGCTCTTGAATCTAGTCCTTTCTTTTTAAAGGCGTTTAGGGTATACTATCTTTTGCAATTTGTCTTTCAATTTCCATCGAGCTCAGGACTTTTTTTTGTATATATTTGTAACTTGGGTAGGGTATTTCTAAGCCTGCAAGTGTGTATGTAATACCTAGCGATAAGAAGTGCATGGTGTAAAAGTAAGTCTCTCCTATATCATCAACTATGCCAAGACATAAGGCTGCAGAGAAGTTGTCGCTTTCAAGGCCATTAACATTTTGGCATATCCATCGATGGGTTTCTTCCAAATGTCCAAGTATGTTTGCACTTCCAAAACAAGTGAATAAGGTTTTCTGTAGTTTCCCCACAGAATGCGCAAGAATCGTTTGGTTTCAGACTTATTTTATGAAGAAAATCGTTGGTTGCAATGCGTCTGTGAAGCAATTTAAACTGAAACTCTCTCAGCTTTGTTTCCTTTGTACACAGAAATGCTAAAGAATAATTTTTTCCGATTAATGTTCAAATTTTCAGATATTATCGCTTCAGCTAACCACTTGTTTTGGCTTTTCAGCGGTATAGAAGCCTTTTTTTCAATAAGATGTTGATATACTTTCTTGCCAAATTTTCGAGTGCGCAAGAAGATTTTCATTATCAGCTTTAGCATTATCACCTAGCGCTGGAGGAGGGCATACTTTTTGGTATTGCGTTACGGTGGATATTATTTTATAGTACTCAAGGTAGTTAGTTTTAATATTAAATTTGCTTATAAATTATTGTAACTAAGAAAATTGCCTTCTTTATCTAATAAATTTC
Organism: Montipora foliosa; assembly: GCF_036669935.1. Lineage (NCBI taxonomy): Eukaryota > Metazoa > Cnidaria > Anthozoa > Scleractinia > Acroporidae > Montipora > Montipora foliosa. Next base: position 35,073,586 of record NC_090875.1, read on the forward strand.
CAACTACTTCAACCCCTGCGTTAAACCCTTTCTGTAGAAAAAGGCCGAGCTTTCGATTCTTATCAACGAATTATGCCAGCTGCACGAGGAAATGAACTCCGGTTCTTTTCGTGAAATTTATATTGGTCCATTGTTTGGCGATTTCTCTCAAAAACGGTTCTCTTATATCAAGTACAGGAATATCTTGCTTTTTAGGTTTCCTTGGAACAGCAATTTCCGGCCGTGCTTTATCAGATAGTAGTCAAATACACTCTTCCATTTTCCCTTATTATCAGTGTTCCAATAGCTTTGTACCCATTTAATTTTCAAAGATGCGTTGAAGCTATGAATATCGATCATCTTAAGTCCTCCTTTATCATATTCATTGATCATTTCTGTCCTTCTAATTTTCTCACTTTTGCTGCCCCAGAGGAAGTCATACAATAACGAATTAATTTTTTGTAGTATTCCTTGAGGGCATGGAAGGGCTGATA
>NC_090875.1:35086658-35094158 GCF_036669935.1 Montipora foliosa
TGTTAATATGTTATATGTCAAAACTGGCTTCCCCTCTCCATAGCATATCCCGTAGTATTGCGCCCTTTCAATTACTCTATCTCGGCAGGTTCACGCACATAATACAAGGTTTTCTAACGTTGACAATTAATATGTTACCAAATCAAGGCTTAACCAACAACTTTGTTCATTTGCTAAACTTGGCCAAAGACTGCGGAGTTCCCTTCAAGAAAATCTGCACTCCTCACCTAAAAAGTCTTTTAACAAAAATGCTCATACACTTTTATTCAAATTACGTAAGAGTGAACATGATTATCCCCCCACCCCCCCACAAAAAAATGTTCCTACGACAACTTCCGGATAATTAATACTAGCTTCCAATTTTAAATAAATGTTTGGAGTCGTTTTTTTTCTTTCTTCGTTTACGATACTACGTTAAATTTTTCTTCGGTTATTGCTCATGCGCCTAAGTTTAATATTTCCAGTTGCGGCTATTACTTTTCATGTGAACCTGTGTTTGTACTAATAGTATTAGTTTTTAATTATAATTGTCATTCGTAGTGATAATATTTTCTTTAAAGTAATTTGATTCAACGTTTTTTATTTTTGCTCCTACCCAACTCGATTAGCTTCGCCATTTTAGGGGTTTTGCTAAAAGCAGGCCCGCGGCCCGCGACAGCCTTTGAGGCCCGGTGGCCCAGTCCTGATTTTCCACAGTTTTTTTCCAGCGGTAAATCCACACGCATGCACAGATTTGCATCGGGTTCGGGCGTGCAAAATGGACGATGGTGAGTTTCAATTCGTTTACCATTTTACAGTGCAATGCGCCTTATCGTGGCCACTCAACAAACTTTCACATTTAACAACTACGTGTAAGTACGTCAACTCAACAACCCATGCAACGGTGTTCAACTTACAACCGTGCGAACTCTGTAAGGAGGGGTGACTGTCAATCAAATTCACACACCCTGATTGGCGTGTAAGTTTTAAAAAACTTTGTTAGGTGGCCACGGTAAGGCGCGTCGCACTGTTATAATCATTTCACTTTCGATCCTTTCTTTCGTTGCATGTTGCTAAGTGGAAAACGTTGTCATTTTCTGTTTATTCGTCTGTTTACAGAACCCGATAGAGGGGAAATCCATTCTCAAACGCTGCAAGTTATTTTCAAACCACAGTTTGATATTGAAAATTTTATAACCTAAATAATGAGATATGTGAACTGAGTTACGTTTGTCAGTTTATCAGGCTATCACATTCTCACTTTGTAATCAGATGATCGTACGGTAATTCTGTGCAATGGCAGGCAACAGTTATGAAAGGCGGTCGATTTGCGTTTGCATTGTTTCTTTGAGTAACTCTGAAACTTAAAAAGAGATTTGCAGTTTACATATCTAATTATTTATGATATTTTCACTTTCAAAATATGGTTTGGAAATAACTAACATCGTTCGATCATGAAAGTCCTGTATTGTGCTATCGTTTTCCGCAAAGAGACGAATGAACAGAGAATGAAAACTTTTTTTATCTAAACAACATGCAAAATACAGAAACAAGGATTCAAATGATTCAATGGTAAACGAATTCAAAATCATCGTCGTCCATTTTGCACGCCCAAACACGATGTAGATCTGTGCATGTGCGTGGATTTACCGCTGGGCAAAAAAAATGTTGAAAATCAGGACTGGGCCCCCAGCCGCCGAGCCATCGTGAGCCTTAGGCCTGCTTTCAGAAAAACCCCAGTTTTGGCTGGGACTTGTATCAGTAAATCATTTTGTACGTCGATATAATATTGTTCAGTATATTATTTGCAATTGTGTAAGAATCAATACACGATGATGATGATTTTGGAAATCTGAGACATTAATGTTGAGTTATGGTGATTTCACCCGGGCATAAATTCAATAGATTTACGGTAAGCTATTGGCGTCTTCGTCCCTAAGTAATAACATGGAACCCTTCGCAAATTCCATGAGAGTTCAACTACGTTGTCATGTAAGGACACCATGTAACATTAACTTTGCCAATCTACGGTGGAACCGGCCCAATGTTTTGTATTGCGACCACTCCCGCTTTCTTGGATAAATTCCGCAAATTCCTAAGACATGTTAGACGCGCCAGAGAGATTGAAAAAGGCGGGACGTCTTTTTCAACCAGGAAAAGACACAGATGATGATTTGCAGGCAAGTGATAGTTGAAGATATCGTGGAAAGTGGGAGCGACTTTATCACTGGTTTCATTTCAGGTAAAAACTCTAGAAACCCAAACTCTAACAATAAATGCTACCTGTTTCGCAAAATAGCATTTCAAGTATTTCTTACCGTGTCGTATTTTATTCCATTTATTCCGGCAGTTTCAGTAAACCTTTCTGAAAATAAGCCAGTGATTAAGTCTACTCCACGTTCCACGATATCTTGAATTACACCTTTTGCTGTTCATTTAGAGAAAATGAGCAATCATTTGCACTAAAAGTCAGACAATAATGCGAAAATACGTTCATTAGCGCCAATCGGCATTCAATTGCGCGAAATGCACCCTCCACAAGGATATCTGCATAATTGTAAACATTCAATTAAGTGTCAAGACTTTCATTAACGTCTTGCGAAAGTCAAATCCGTCAAATCAACTTTCATTTGCGCGCATTGTAAATTCAATATAACGTCAAAAGAATATTCTTTTGCGTGATCGGGCATTCATTTTAGTGAAAAATATATTCAACAGAATTTTAAACCATGGCTAAACAGTCAATAGCATCAATGAACAACCAATACAATTTTCTTGATAATCATTTGCGCGCTTATACAAACAATAAAGTGTTCTTTACATTCTTTTCGCAAAAATCTTTTTTCAAAAACGTTACATAATCAGCATGAATTCGTAAACAAATGCAGTGAAGGTATTTTTTAGCATGTGTGCGACAGGTTTCGTCATTTTTTTCACCACAAACCCGTATATAAACTGAAAAACGGCTTACATGTAAAACAATTTCTCGAACTCTCTGTGCTGTACGGTTCATCTGTGCGTCTTTTTCTACTGTACTGTATACTTGCATAAAATGCCAACATGCAACAGTAATTTTTTTTTTTCCAGAAAGAAACAAAGTGGGTCCCACAAAGTACAATATACTATATTTAGTATATCATGGAGTTTTTGACCATTTTCCAACTATTCCTGATCATTTCAAGATTTCCGAAGACTACCGAAGACTGACGAAGATGTTAGAAGACTACCCGAAGATTTCCAAGAAGAAATCCAAAACGTTTGGACTTCATTTTTGTCATTATATGCACATGGGAAAGAAATATTTTTTGCAGTTTTACAAGTTCGATTTTTTTTTTCGGAGAGAGAAATCCTTGTAATTCACTCTAATTAATGTATAACCTCTTCCTCAGGGTCTCTCTTCTCTTCCTCCTTTGTCGTTTTTTCCATTGGGGTAGTGTTTTCGTTATATTTTGATCCCGCAAGCGAAAGCGTATTCGTTTGACAAGGCATTTTTCAAATAAGTAACCTTTACCTTACATTGTAAGTATCCTAAAGGACAAAAGAGTTCATGTTATATTCCCACAGGAGATGACTTCCCACAAAGTGGTCAACGTAAAAACAAGAGCAATTATTTCGTTACTAGCTAAAGTTGCTTCTACAGAACATACACTATCATAAAAAAAAATAAACCAAACACTACGTTTGCTTGGCAAAAAATATCTCTTTTATTTTACTGGGGCTAAAACTATACACGATTAAAGCGCTGTGTGTAGTTGCAAAAAATATCTTAACGACATCGACAATTTACAGGAAGTTGTTGAAATATAAATACCGTAAGTCAAAACAGTCTACTCGCTGTACAAGCTTGCGACTTAAGAATCACGTTGCTTAACATTCGAAAGAAAAACAAAAATCAAAGAACAAAATAAAATACCTGCACATGTCCATACAGTTTGATTGAAGTCGATATGTGACATAAGAATTTAAATAACATGACACCGGCTGATCGCTGTTTCTTTCCCGTGAATAAACGATCCGCTTGTTGTCGTGCACGACAAAACCTTCTTTTCATTAAAATCATTGCAAACTATTAGCATTCTGCCTTGATCGCCAGGCTTCCCAGAATACTGATGGGAATACACGTTATTCCAAAATGGCGGCCATTTCGATATTCTTTTGTTTTTATTGAAGTTAGACCTTCATGCCTCGTTCAAGGCAAAATATTCTTTTGAATTTCCAGCTCAAGAACGAGGCATCAAGGGCTAATTTGAGCAAAACCAAAAGAATATTTAACTGACGGCCATTTTGAAATAAGGTCTATGGGGCGAGAAAAAAAAAAAAAGAGTCTACGAGATTCTACAGCCCCATGATCCTCGGAGACCCAAGGGTAGCTGGTCGGGACGACAGAATGTTCGTGGTGAAAGTTTACGACAACAACGGGGAGAGCTGCTGGGCACTTACTCTATTCAAACCAGTTCTAGAAGCGTTCGAATTCCCCGCTTCTGATTGGCCACAAAAATCTTTTTCTGGCCAATTAGCGAAGAGGAGCAGCTGGGTGACTCGGGTCTTTTCTTACACGAAGTAGTTTTCCTAATCGATCGCCATAGTTGCATAGCGCGTTTAACGGGGAAAGTTTCTCGAGGAAAGTTTCAGAACAAAACGTTAACGAAGCCCGAAAAATTTACAAGCCTTAGCACTGCTGCAAGCAACAAACACTCTCCGATAAATGCTTACGGCGAATCTTTGGAAGATATCGTAAATTTTTATTGCTGATACGCGATGCACGAATTTCACTTTTTTTGTTTACTAACTTGACTAGTGCACAACGCTAAGCTTACCTTTTACATCTCCATGTTCGTCGCACGACTTCTAAAACTTTGTACGGCTTGAAAATTTCCGTTACACGGGCCACATACTTATATTGATTGAACGTGGGAACTGCCGTCTAGCTGCAACGCACGCACCTTCTTGCTTTCGCGCCAAACTCTCTTACTTTTACTGTAGTTTATCGCGTGAATAATGTCCGAAGTTGATAGTAGTGTTAAAGTTAGATTTGAGGGATACCTACAGCAAACGCTCAAAGAAAGCTTGTCTTTGTTTCTTGTTGTATATTTAAAAGTGGAGCAAAGAGTTACAATTGAGAAAATTGTGGCGAGAAGAGATGTTTTCGGGCAATTGCCCACGGGCTACGCAAAGAGTGTTTCCTTTCAACTGTTGCCTAAAGTTTTAAGTCATGGAACACCAAAGGTTATGAATTCCCTAGTAATCTATTTGTGGTAGTGATTTCTCCGCGTATGTCAATTGTTGAGGACCAGGTATTTGATTTGATTTGGCCTAATCGGTAGTGGTTTCGGCGTCTCAAAAGTTAAACGATGGCCCGGCTTCTTTCTCCGAATAAGTTTTTCAATTTTTTTGTCTCCTTTAGTAGAACTAAGCGGTAAAATTGAGTGCTTCCTTTTTAGTAGATGCTCCTGGATAGACTTCCCACTCTTCCACGATTTCTCAACTCTATAACAACACGACTTACATACTGCGCGTTTATCGCCAAAACTTCCACACCTATCACTTGCACACATTTTCGCAAACTCACCTTCAACATTTCTTTTTCTTCGCTTATCTCTAAAGACAAATTCACGCAGCCTGCAACAATCGACCTCACTTAACACGTCAGGATTTATGATGCAATCAAGATAACGAACAGCTGTGTTAACTACAGTAAAAGGTAAGAGAGTTTGGCGTGAAAGCAAGAATGTGCGTGCGCTGCACCTAGACGGTATTCCCCATTCAATCGACAAAGTTGCGTGGCCTGTACAACGAAAATTTTCACGCCGTACAAAGTTTCAGGAATCGTGCAACGAACATGGAGATGTGGAAGGTAAGCTTGGCGTTGTGCACTGGACAAGGTGCAGATCTTTTAACGGAGAGTGTTTGTTGCTTGCAGGCGTGCTAAAGTATTTAATTTTAACGGCTTCGTTATCACTTTGTTCTGAAAGTTTCTCGAGAAACTTTCCCCGTTAAACGCGCTACGTAACTATTGCGATCGATGAGGAAAACTACTTCGTGTAGGAAAAGATCAGAGTCACCAGGCTGCTCCTCTTCGCTAATTGGCCACAAGAAAAATGTTGTGGCCAATCAGAGGCAGGGAAATCGAACGCTTCTGGAACTGGTTGCCCAGGGTCTCTTCCCGTTCTTGTAGTAAACTTTTACCATGAACATTCAATCGTCCCGACCAGCTGCCCCTGGGTCTCCAAGGATTATTGGGCTGTAGAAGTTCGTAGACTGTTTTTCGCCCCATTTCCATCAGTATTCTGAGAGGACTGAGGATCAAGGAAAAATGCTAATAGTTTGCAATATTTTTAATGAAAAGAATGTCTCCGAGGATGCAGCCCCTTTTGAGCACAGGCTGAAAGTTCAAGAGTGACTTTATTACCGAATTTCCAAAACCAGGTACGATATGACAATGCTAAAAGTCTATGGGGTTTTCACAAAAAACCTTCCGAACACTTAACAGCATTTTCTTCAGAAACAGTTAACACTTAAAAATGGTCAATTTAACAGCAGACAATAAAAATTAAGGGAAAATAACACTCAACACTTAACCCCATTCTGACCCTCAGTTGAGCGAGAACTATTTATCTGATTTATGAATAGATAGGTTCACTTCTTCAAATAAACAAATAATAGGCAAAAAGACCGGCTCAAAGCACTAATTTAATATTCCCAAGTAGACATCTTAACTAAGTAAAACACAAAGGCCCGAAGTAGGGTTTGGATTGTTGAGAATGATGTTTACAATGCCATGTAGAGTGTGGTTGCTGAAGACATACATCAAGAAATTTGCAGTTTTATTTCTCACTGTCCAAGGCAAATTCAGAAACGAAATACATTAATACCGGTACCGTTTAGTTTATAGATAATGCGTGATTGATGTTTTTGAACATGTTTCAGTGTATAGCTGCAATTTTTTTTAAATGGAATTTGGATTGAAAATTTTCGCGTTTCCGATTGTTTTACCGTTGTTTTGTTGATTTTCTAATTAACTTGTTTTCGGCAGGTTGAACCAATGTAAAAAAATAAAACAAACAACAACCATAACAAAACAGATTTCTACCCTTGAAAGTTGTCATAGACGAACTTGTGGCCTTTTTAGTTCTTGTTGAGTGCCTTTCAACTAAAAGTTTAAGCCCTTTTTTGTGGAATAAGGGCCTGTTGTTTTCCTTTTCGTTTTTGTTGCTCTGGTTGGCTTCTCTGGTTGCGGAAAGAAAAACTTGACTGGGCCTCCCTGGTTTTTCCATTAACTTCATTCCCTTTCCGAAACTTTAAAAAGGGAACTCGCAAAACTCGACGAAAACTTTAGATTTAAAGTAAAACTACACACTCACGTCATGTTATATACGCACGGCCGCCTTGCGTATATTTAACAATTATCCTGCGAAATCGCGCAGAATATCGCCTGATACTTAGCTGAAGAGGCCGTATTTTCAATTGGCTAAAATCAGGCGATATTCCGCAAGCTTGAGCAGGAAAATTGTTTTATTATTC
>NC_090875.1:35099158-35109158 GCF_036669935.1 Montipora foliosa
AGCCTATTTGCGAACCCAATGCCATTAACAATTACCTGCACGTTCTCTGACGGCTACAAGGTTTATCCTTGGACAGGAAGCGGCTTGGGGATTCTCTTTTAGCAAAAATCTTTTTTTTCATTGCAGTTAAATTTTCCTTAATTTCGTAGATTGCAATTGTTATCACAGACGGCGAGCAAACAACCAATCAAGGTCACTACGTAAAACTTCGAGAGGCATCTCGGTTACTTAAAAGAAAGAACGTGAGGTTGTACTCACTTGGTATTGGACGACGCTTCGATGTAATTCACTTAAAAAGCATTGCCAGTTCACCTAAAAACGTTTTCGTGGTGGCCAATTTTGACGAACTTATATCTTCAGTGGACACTATCGTGCAGAATTCGTGCCCAGGTAGGTTGCTAGAAAAGCAATAAGAGGAGCTTTACCCAATTCAAAATTCATTTCCAACGTTTCATTTAAGCACGGTACCTACTAATTCAAAGGAATTTTAAGCGGTTTATGAATATGCGGGAAAAACATATCCTAAAGGTTTTTGAAATCTAAAAAGAAAATTGGGGGTAACCACGCATTTTTTTAAAGATAAATAATGAACAATATTTGTAAAGAGCTTTAAAATACAAAGCAATGTATGGCGTTCAAATCCAGGTTGAAGTTTAATTATCTCTGAAAAATGATGGTAACCCCCAATTTTCTTTTGGATACCAAGGGCACTTACTAAGTTCTTCTTTCCTCGCATAGTTTTAAAGCGCGTGAAAATATCCTTGCGTTAATGAGCACTACACATAGGAAACCCAAGTATCTCGAACTGTGCAGAAAGTATGCGCAATAACAATAGTAAGCACCGTCGTTAATTTGTTCATTTGGCAATAATTTCGCATTGCTATGTAAATAGCTACGTTTGGTTTACGTTTTTGGCAACCAGAAGGATGCCTGGACTTGCATTGACTACGAGATCCAGTCGTCTAACGAAAACGACCCTGCTTAATTCTCAAGAGGAGTCGTGTTCGTTAACAATTATCTTAAAGTACAGAAATCATTTAAGAGCCTCAGACTGTAAATATCAAGAATCCGCCGACAGGTGGAAAATGTTGTATTTTATTTTATTTTACCTAAGGGACCCCTTTGGTGAACTATTTCCAAAAATTATATAAAAGAGTTCTAGTGCGCTTTGCTTTTTCCAAAAAAATCCAAAAGTTCAAAATTCGCCAAGAGGGCCGCTCGTCCCTTGGAAAAACAATGAATAATTCTACAAATTTGGCAATTTTGTACGTGAGAACGTGGTGTATTTACGGTTTAATATTTTGTGTTTTGGTAACAGGTCCTTTCATTTTTTCAAAAATATAAAATTCATGTGATGTTGTTACGTTTAAGTTAGCGTAATAACCTGTTGAAGTAATGTACTTCGTATCTTTTTAGCTGAGGTGAAATAATGGTCAACTTTAAAGGTCTATAAAAATCCTAGTATATAAAGTTACATGTCATATTGTATATCAGGTTAAAGTTTTATCCTTGTAGTTTATCGTCTCTAATTTTCTTTTTTGGCTCGACGAAAGCAGCGCGTACAGGATGAAAAGAGTTTGGGCCATTTTAGCTAAAAATCCAATGCGAACCGCTGAACTGCTGTCACGCAAGAGGCAATCTTTCAGTCATAGCCAGTCTTTCAGTCTTTCAGGATGCATCTCTTTCGTGCAAAGAACGTCGTTGACTTTTTAATTACGTTTTAACTAGCGTGCAAGCCACACATCATAATCATTTATCTTACAGATCTAACCGAACACGTAACGTAATAAAGGCAACAGGCATCTATCGCGGTAATGCCACAGCTGAATAAATTAAGAATATCTTATTCAGACGCGATAGTAATACAGCCGTTTGGTAACAATGTTGAGCGCTAAACGAGAATTCTAAAACGCAACATCCTGCTTAAAACGTTGATTTAATGTGTACATCTACGTGCTAGTCTGTACGTGTAATTTGAACTTGATAATTGTAATTACGCTACAATTACTAAGCAAAAAGGATTTCTTAATATTCAATATGCCAAGTTTTCGTGGATGAGTTATAAGATTGCTTTAGAAATCAAAACAACATTTTTTCACCGTTCGTTCTAGTGAAAGAGGATTGTACACTATGTGGATCAAGCTGGAAAACTCCTGAGGATTACGGGAGGATTATCAATGTGTCACCCTTCCAGATTGCAACAAAGATGCGTCGTCTCATCTGAGATCGAGCAACGTAATCGACGACAGGGTTAAAAACGAATTTCATTTATTGCTGGTTTTTTAATTTGCGTCTTTTTTTTTTCCCGCAGCTTACTACTACTACTACTACTACTACTACTACTACTACTACTACTACTACTACTACTACTACTACTACTACTACTACTACTGCCACTACTACTACCACTACTGCCACTACCGCCACTACTACTACTACTACTACTACTACTACTACTACTACTACTACTACTACTACTACTACTACTGATGCTGCTGCTACTATGGCTGATCTAAAGCACGCCTCCTCCAGGTCTCCCTCTCCAACATAGCTGTTTTCAGTCCTTTCACACTTTCCAAGCTAGTAGCGATTTTCAGATTATCTATATAGGTAACAGCTCGTCTTCCCACATTCATGCTTCTTCCTCCGGGTGTCTAGCAGAATGACCGGCTAGCTTCAACCTTCTGAAACCCACTTTTGATGATAGTGATGGAAAATTCCATATAATTCCTTGTTGGTCAATTTATCTTGCCAAGACACATTAAATACCATACCATAGTTTTCGTGACTGTCCATGACTCGCTTCCATAGGGCAGGATAGATTCTGCAGAGACCATGAAAAGCCGCTCCTTGATGTTTCTTCCTAAGTTCGCAACCTAGGAGTGTTTTTAGTAAAGAAACGCATGCATCGGTGACTGTTTGTCCACGGCATCGAGAGACATACAGAGTTGACTGGAGGAGTGGAATAACCAGATGTTCAGTTTCCAAATGACCTTTCAGGACCCAAGTTCTCTACAGCTAAAGGGGGCCGTGGAATCAGTAGCAATGTACCAGCTTTCTTCTTATCCACAGCGAAAACGTTTCCGTTCCAGTCGGAACGCGTGAGAAAACGTTCTCTGCTATGCTCTTTTCAAAAGAAGTTGTTCATGTTATTCTTGAAAACTCAAACTGTTTACTAATGTGCTTAGTTTTGGATGTATATAAATGCCAAGAAATTCTCGAACAAATATCACTGACAGATTGCGGTGCCCGAGTGTGAGCGAAAACGCACTGCGGAAACTGCGCCGGAATGAGGTAGTCTGCAAGCGACAGCCCCTGAGTGCCAGGGTGTCCCCACCCCAATCATCTCGCGCTTCTCTCACTGTCTGGTGTTTCTGGCGCTCTCTCGCAGTCCTCTTCACTCGTCACACTTTAATTGCTATAGGTTAAAGTGAGGTTGCATGTTCCGTCTTCTCTCCTCCTACGGGTATTACTGTGAACCCCTACAAGACAGAATTGCCGTTTTCGTAGTGCAATGTAGAGCTATCTAATCAAGAGAGAAAGGTAGGGCTTAACGTATAAAAAGAACATCCTAAACGATAAGGGTGCCCTCGACCTTCAAGTAACTCTCTTAATCAGCTTCCTGGGCGCTTTATACCCTCTTAAAGGGGAACTGTCATGCCTACTTTGCTGCTTTTAGGTCAAAAGTGGGTAAAAATCTAAATTAGTACCTTAGCTCACATGTGCAACATTGAAAAGTGTTCTAAGTCACTGGAGAAAAAATCCTTGTTATACCTTGCGAAGACACAATATGCATCCCTTTTGGAGCAATGTGTTGATAAAGTACCGACCCTAATACCTCGAGAGCCATATGAGACTGAAGAAACTATTTCTAACGCAGAATAGGGGTTTGCCCTAACAGAATTTAGAAGTCATGCCGGTTCAATTAAGCACAAAAATCTCACCTTGAAGCCAATTCAACATTGCCTAGACAACTGGGAGAAAGCTGGACCCGATGAAAATCGTCTGTTCAGAGTTCCTGATGCCCCAGCAAGTCATTTTCACGTCTTGCCGCAAGCTCGTGTCACAACATCGTGGCAGATGATGACATTCCAGCGTGGCATTCGTTCTTCACAAGAGAAAATATATTTAGCCTGCGTAGCAGGCGCTTAAGGGGAAGAGGCAGGGAGAAAATTCGGGAAGAAAACGACGGGAGAGACTGGGAAGAGAGGGAAAGGGAACGGCGTTCTTTCCCCTTTCCCACTCCTAACCCTATCGCCTGCCACGCAGGCTAGAAGAAGTTTTGACACCGCTCGACACGACATCCTTTGTCTTTCAAGAAGAGCACCTATTATTTACGACCAAAACGACATCTGTGCCTGGTGAAGAAAGGAACACTGTAGAGCCTGAAGCTTGGCTTGTTGCGTCACTCTGCGAGCGCTTTTCATTGAAAACAAGTGTGAAGAAAGTCAAAAACAATCCCCCCTCCCCCCCCCCCCCTATATCACTCTTTTCGAGAAAATGGTGCCTTGCTGCTCTTGTGGTTCTTCTCCGGAAGCGTCCTTAAGAACGGAGGGCAAGGCACCATTGCCCAGCCTTCTCCCCATTCTTCTAGCGGCTTTGCTGCCAAAACATTCTTGCAAACGTTCTTTGCACCCAAATTCAAAACTTGTAAATTTTTGACTGAGAAAAAAAAACATGAGCCGGCGCACCTCGCCTTCTCGCATTCGACTCAGATACTTTGCATAACCATAAATATAATTTTGAAAGTTCGTTTGAATAGAGATGCACAGATGAGCTGACTACATATTGGAAAAAAGTCATTCTTTTAATTTATGATATACTGTAAAAGAGACGCGATATAATTTGTTCAACACCAGCCTCCAAAAGGGATAACATTCATATCTGAGGTGAAATGAGGGTAATACTTGTTTGCGTGTCAGCAGTGCTTACTTACATGATTTGAAACCATTTTCTGATTTTGGCATTTTGCACTTTAAAAGCGCAAAGTTGTCTCACCCCAATAAAGGCAACGTAAGCAATGAAAATTAGTGAACATGTCACTGAAATGTGCCTTTTGTACTTTATGTTCATTGCATAAAATAAAGCTGTGAGCAATTTTTCAGTTTTTCGCTCGCGATTATTAAGCCGGGATCGGTACGCAGCTTTTTAGATTACAGTGCGTAATATCACTAAAGCAACAACAACAAAAGCAGCAAGCCTGCCTAGTCAACTTCATAAGTTTCTCTGACAGAGTATGTGAATCAAATTTTAGTTTTAATTGTAAAATATTCAGATCGCTCGCGATCGACGTCTGTTGTCATTACTTATGATGTTGCGTGTTCAAAGGGTTCGAAAATCGTACGTGGCGGCTTTAAATACTCATCAAAATGTAATTCAAACATCAGTAAAGTACTTTAAAGAGTTATTTGAATGAATTTCGTATCGAGAAAAACATTTGATGCATTCCTGGCCAAGCTGAAAGATTGCTTAAGACCTCCTGCGTGACAGCAGTTCAGCGGTTCGCATTGAATTTTAGCCCGAAATCCTTTCATCCTGGACGCGCCGCTTTTGTCGGGCCAAGAAAGAAAATTAGAGACGATAAACTAAAAGGATAAAGCTTTAACCTGATGTACAATGTGATATGTTTATATACTAGAATTTTTAAAGACCTTTAAAGTTGACCATTATTTCACCTCAGCTAAAAAGATACAAAGTACATTATTTCAACGGGTCATTGCGCTAACTTAAACGTAACAACATCACATACATTTTATTTATTTGAAAAGATGAAAGGACCTTTTACTATAACACAAAATATCAAACCGCAAATTGCACCACTTTCTCGTGTACGAAAGTGCCAAATTTGTAGAATTATTTATTGGGACCAGCGGCCGTCTTAGCAATTCTTGAACTTTTGGATTTTTTCGGAAAAAGCAATGCGCACTAGAACTCTTTTATATAATTTTTGGAAATAGTTCACTAAAGGGGTCCCTAAGTAAAATAAAATAAAATATGAATTTTCGCAACTGTCAGCGGAATCTCGATATTTACAGTCTGTTGCTCTTAAGTGTGATCGATCGACCACGTGACCTATTGGTGCGCTCCGATTGGTCTCATCACACGTGAGATGGCACGCCTTCGATCACGCTGTTGTTGGTGATCATTGTGGTCTACCAAGTCTATTATGTAACAGGTTTCCAAAAATTTGGAACACTTTTTACTGTAGTTTTCGATTTTTTCGATTTTTTCGAGTAAAAGGCGTAACCAAAACATTCCAGGATGTTGTTTGGAGCATGGGAGTCGGAGGCCAAGAGTTACATTATATCTGGAAGGCACACAAAAAGCCTTATTTTAATAAACGAGAAGTGAAGGGCTGATCAAAAAGTAAAGGAATATCTGTCGTATTTACCAATATTTTCGAACGGCACTGCCTTTAGAAAGGAATGGGATAAATACGAAAGTATGACATAAAGTGAAAGAAATAAATAGCATAAGATTAATATCGTCTTTTTTTCATTTAAGCCTGCGGGTTGAAGGGTGTCACCCTGGTAATGAGATATACCTCTCCAGCTTTGCATATACTATCGGGGGAGGAACTTATGAGTTCTAGTGGAATAAGGGCAATGTCATTAGCTATGTGTAATGATACGCCGTATGTGATAAAATATCAAGTCCGCTAATAAATACATAATAATAAATTTACAATCAAGTTGCCAACAATTAACATCAATTTGTTTGTTGACGAAATCGCATTCCTAGAATTTATGTCACCTCTCTTGTTATACAATTCAAATATTCAAGGACCGAGCCTCGAATGTCAAGCTCTATGTTATGGAAGTTAAGACGCTTGTTTTATACATCAAAGAAGAGAGAGGACAGCTTTTGATCAATTCTATTTTCGAGGGTGAATGCACGAGTAATGGCGGGCAACCCATTATGCAGTTTAAGAAATAACGAATGCTACGGCAACGACAACGCCAAAAAGCAGTAATATCACCTGTTTATATGAGGAGAGCCAGCCCGGTTAAGCGACCTGGCCCGCTTTGCCGAGATCTTGGCTAATGGCTATTGTTCTTTAGTAAAATTTCGGTTCCTTTATATCAGAAAGCGGGCTGGCCCACTTGCCGAGATCCAGGTCTGAGCTACCGAGATCTCGGCAAGCCGGGCTGCAGAATTCTCATACAAATTTCTTCAAATCCCTACGTACGAATCTGGTTATAGCATACTTCACCTACATGTATCTTGTACAACATAAACAAGATGAAAACATCATGAAACACTTAGGATAGCTCAAGCTAATAGTTTGAAGTGACGTTTTCGTCGCCGTAACCGTCGTGGTTTCTTAAACTCCCTAATGTCTCCTGTTATAGTTTGTGTAGCCATAATTTTATTGTGGATTATATTAGCTACTCAAACTGCTTGCTGTAGATGTGCTTCATTTTTCTGATCATTCGCAATTGGGTCTCTGAGCGAGTTCCATTTCACAACTTCGGGAATTGGGTAAAAATATAGCGGCATGAGAGGAACCAATATTCCTTCTTGGGCTGATTGAATGTTTCGCCTACCAAGATCCTCGGTACTTTTCAGCGGTCATTGTGTCGCTCAGATTTTCTCGAGTTTAATCATTTTGCCATAGGTGTTCAGTCCCACTCGAAAACAGAATTGATCAAAAGCTGTCCTCTCTCTTCTTTCTTTATAAAACAAGCATCTTAACTTACAAAACTCGAGGCTCGGTCCTCGAATAAATGAATTCAACAACGAGGGAGTTGACATAAATTGCCAGGAATGTGATTTTGTCACCAAACAAATTGATTCTAACTGTTTGCAACTTGATTGTAAATTGCGTGACTTGTTTTATTTATCAGCGGACTTGTTATTTTGTTACCTACGGCGTAGCATAAAGGTGATTATTAGTGAGAAAAATTTCTGACAATGGTGGGTTTGGATGTGGTTTGCATGTGCAGGTCTTTTGAGCTGGTCGGCGGTGTGTTGTTTAGTTTCACCGATGTACTTTTTGTTGCAGAGCTTGCACTGCATCAGGTAAACCACGTTTTTAGAGTTTCAGTCAATGTGGTGAATTATAGACCTGGTTTCACTTGTAGAGTGGAATCTGTAAGTGTTCTGTCCATTAGATATATGTCAGTGCATGTAGAACAGTTGTTGCCACATTGGTAAATTCTTAAAATTTTATTTTAGTCATTCTCACTTTTAATTGTAAATAGGAATATATTTGTGTTAATATTGTCTTTGAAAAGCCCCCTTGGGGATAGTATGCATGTATGTATGTATGTTTGTATGTATGTATGTATGTATGTATGTATGTATGTATGTATGTATGTATGTATGTATTGGTAGGAACCCGAGGGTAGTTGGTTGTATTGTGACGGGTTGCGTAGTTTAGAAAGTACAAGAAAATTGCTTAGATTTTGGCTTCGTCGGAAGATAACAATAGGTACGGACTTAAAAACATTTTGGCAACGACGAGAAGAAGTTAAAATGTGAATTGTTTTCGAATGATGGATGGAATGGAGCGTAAAGCTGGGTTGTAGGTAGTAACAAAGAAAACACGTTGTAATATGTTCATTGCCGTAGCAGAGGTGTCTTTGGGTGCAAGTGCTTCGCTTTGTGTCATGTCACCTACGCGTGCAATTTGACTTGATTTGTGTTTTAACAGTTAAAATTGTTGATTTCATTTTGCGCTTTCCCCAATTTATGCTCCAGCGCTAGAACGACTAGACAAATAAAGTTCCCTTCCTTTCCTTTTCCTTGACCGAGGAAATGGCGATAAAACCGCACGTTTATGCTGATAAATCATGAGTTGTGTAGTAAACGTCTCGTCAGTGGAACAAATGCGGCGTAGTCTGAGAGCTAAACTGAATTGATTGAAGCAAGTATTGATGCTTGTCAGTAGGTTTAGTGTAAAGGCCAGTGGCGACTTCCCCGTTGAGGATGGAGACGTTAACATCTAAAAATGTAAAGATGTGACCGAATGGTTGCATGTGAATTTCATAGTGGAGTGGACGACATTGAGGTGATTTGTAAAAGTGCTGAGGCTATCCAGTGAGTGTGTACATCTCATGAAAATATCGTCTTTATATCGCCACCATATGTGGGGTTGGTAAGGGGCATGTGCTAAGGCATCAGTTTCGACTTTGGCATGGAAAAGGTTAGGATAGGATGACCTCCAAATCCACCACAGATTTCAAACTTTTCCTCACTAATAATCACACGGCTAACGACATTTTTATTCCACTAGAAGTCATAAATTTCACGCGCGATAGTAGTATATAGTAGTATATATATCTAGTAGTATATGGTATATTGTTCTCACCCTAGGATCTCATTTTAAAGGTATCACATTTTAGCTGTATCATATTGCAAACAATTTTTTTTTCGTTGAAATTGTAACGCCCAATTAGCCAAAGAACATTACTTTTAACAACGTGATGAAGAAAGCCCTGACAGTACCATTGGAAATATTGGTAAATGCAACAGGTATGTCTTCACTGTTTGATCAGCGTTTCACTTCTCGTTTGTTAAAATAGTTACACGCTGATTAGATCCTTCCGGTGCTTCTGTTTTGTTACGTTGCCTGCTGCTACAATTTAATTTATTTATTTTAATATCACCTTGCAGTTGTCTCTAACGAAAGTTGATATTAAAATAAAGCTTTCTGTGTGCTTTTGAGTAAAGATAATATTTTTTCCCCCACTCCCGCACTCCAAACAACTTAAGCAACGCATATTTTTAGTAGGGTGAATCATAGCCCTTTTGAAGCCATTGCTTTATAGACGCATGTTACAAGCCCAACACTGGAAAATCTCGACTTTTATAAGATCTCAAATCTTACCTACTTTTACATATGGAATACGTAATGTCTGTAGAACCTTTTTTGCAGACATTTTTCGCAGTTTTTGGGATATGTTCATTTCTATAATGTATATGAAATGATTATAAATTTTAACTGCTGCCATAAGAAGAAAAACTTTAAAATTTACAGTCTTGGCAAAATCTCTGA